>NW_025950869.1:0-50045 GCF_021028975.2 Sphaerodactylus townsendi
CTTTCCCCCCCCCCCACCCCCCCCCCCCCCCACCCCCCCCCCCCCCCACCCCCCCCCCCCCCCACCCCCCCCCCCCCCCACCCCCCCCCCCCCCCACCCCCCCCCCCCCCCACCCCCCCCCCCCCCCACCCCCCCCCCCCCCCACCCCCCCCCCCCCCCACCCCCCCCCCCCCCCACCCCCCCCCCCCCCCACCCCCCCCCCCCCCCACCCCCCCCCCCCCCCACCCCCCCCCCCCCCCACCCCCCCCCCCCCCCACCCCCCCCCCCCCCCACCCCCCCCCCCCCCCACCCCCCCCCCCCCCCACCCCCCCCCCCCCCCACCCCCCCCCCCCCCCACCCCCCCCCCCCCCCACCCCCCCCCCCCCCCACCCCCCCCCCCCCCCACCCCCCCCCCCCCCCACCCCCCCCCCCCCCCACCCCCCCCCCCCCCCACCCCCCCCCCCCCCCACCCCCCCCCCCCCCCACCCCCCCCCCCCCCCACCCCCCCCCCCCCCCACCCCCCCCCCCCCCCACCCCCCCCCCCCCCCACCCCCCCCCCCCCCCACCCCCCCCCCCCCCCACCCCCCCCCCCCCCCACCCCCCCCCCCCCCCACCCCCCCCCCCCCCCACCCCCCCCCCCCCCCACCCCCCCCCCCCCCCACCCCCCCCCCCCCCCACCCCCCCCCCCCCCCACCCCCCCCCCCCCCCACCCCCCCCCCCCCCCACCCCCCCCCCCCCCCACCCCCCCCCCCCCCCACCCCCCCCCCCCCCCACCCCCCCCCCCCCCCACCCCCCCCCCCCCCCACCCCCCCCCCCCCCCACCCCCCCCCCCCCCCACCCCCCCCCCCCCCCACCCCCCCCCCCCCCCACCCCCCCCCCCCCCCACCCCCCCCCCCCCCCACCCCCCCCCCCCCCCACCCCCCCCCCCCCCCACCCCCCCCCCCCCCCACCCCCCCCCCCCCCCACCCCCCCCCCCCCCCACCCCCCCCCCCCCCCACCCCCCCCCCCCCCCACCCCCCCCCCCCCCCACCCCCCCCCCCCCCCACCCCCCCCCCCCCCCACCCCCCCCCCCCCCCACCCCCCCCCCCCCCCACCCCCCCCCCCCCCCACCCCCCCCCCCCCCCACCCCCCCCCCCCCCCACCCCCCCCCCCCCCCACCCCCCCCCCCCCCCACCCCCCCCCCCCCCCACCCCCCCCCCCCCCCACCCCCCCCCCCCCCCACCCCCCCCCCCCCCCACCCCCCCCCCCCCCCACCCCCCCCCCCCCCCACCCCCCCCCCCCCCCACCCCCCCCCCCCCCCACCCCCCCCCCCCCCCACCCCCCCCCCCCCCCACCCCCCCCCCCCCCCACCCCCCCCCCCCCCCACCCCCCCCCCCCCCCACCCCCCCCCCCCCCCACCCCCCCCCCCCCCCACCCCCCCCCCCCCCCACCCCCCCCCCCCCCCACCCCCCCCCCCCCCCACCCCCCCCCCCCCCCACCCCCCCCCCCCCCCACCCCCCCCCCCCCCCACCCCCCCCCCCCCCCACCCCCCCCCCCCCCCACCCCCCCCCCCCCCCACCCCCCCCCCCCCCCACCCCCCCCCCCCCCCACCCCCCCCCCCCCCCACCCCCCCCCCCCCCCACCCCCCCCCCCCCCCACCCCCCCCCCCCCCCACCCCCCCCCCCCCCCACCCCCCCCCCCCCCCACCCCCCCCCCCCCCCACCCCCCCCCCCCCCCACCCCCCCCCCCCCCCACCCCCCCCCCCCCCCACCCCCCCCCCCCCCCACCCCCCCCCCCCCCCACCCCCCCCCCCCCCCACCCCCCCCCCCCCCCACCCCCCCCCCCCCCCACCCCCCCCCCCCCCCACCCCCCCCCCCCCCCACCCCCCCCCCCCCCCACCCCCCCCCCCCCCCACCCCCCCCCCCCCCCACCCCCCCCCCCCCCCACCCCCCCCCCCCCCCACCCCCCCCCCCCCCCACCCCCCCCCCCCCCCACCCCCCCCCCCCCCCACCCCCCCCCCCCCCCACCCCCCCCCCCCCCCACCCCCCCCCCCCCCCACCCCCCCCCCCCCCCACCCCCCCCCCCCCCCACCCCCCCCCCCCCCCACCCCCCCCCCCCCCCACCCCCCCCCCCCCCCACCCCCCCCCCCCCCCACCCCCCCCCCCCCCCACCCCCCCCCCCCCCCACCCCCCCCCCCCCCCACCCCCCCCCCCCCCCACCCCCCCCCCCCCCCACCCCCCCCCCCCCCCACCCCCCCCCCCCCCCACCCCCCCCCCCCCCCACCCCCCCCCCCCCCCACCCCCCCCCCCCCCCACCCCCCCCCCCCCCCACCCCCCCCCCCCCCCACCCCCCCCCCCCCCCACCCCCCCCCCCCCCCACCCCCCCCCCCCCCCACCCCCCCCCCCCCCCACCCCCCCCCCCCCCCACCCCCCCCCCCCCCCACCCCCCCCCCCCCCCACCCCCCCCCCCCCCCACCCCCCCCCCCCCCCACCCCCCCCCCCCCCCACCCCCCCCCCCCCCCACCCCCCCCCCCCCCCACCCCCCCCCCCCCCCACCCCCCCCCCCCCCCACCCCCCCCCCCCCCCACCCCCCCCCCCCCCCACCCCCCCCCCCCCCCACCCCCCCCCCCCCCCACCCCCCCCCCCCCCCACCCCCCCCCCCCCCCACCCCCCCCCCCCCCCACCCCCCCCCCCCCCCACCCCCCCCCCCCCCCACCCCCCCCCCCCCCCACCCCCCCCCCCCCCCACCCCCCCCCCCCCCCACCCCCCCCCCCCCCCACCCCCCCCCCCCCCCACCCCCCCCCCCCCCCACCCCCCCCCCCCCCCACCCCCCCCCCCCCCCACCCCCCCCCCCCCCCACCCCCCCCCCCCCCCACCCCCCCCCCCCCCCACCCCCCCCCCCCCCCACCCCCCCCCCCCCCCACCCCCCCCCCCCCCCACCCCCCCCCCCCCCCACCCCCCCCCCCCCCCACCCCCCCCCCCCCCCACCCCCCCCCCCCCCCACCCCCCCCCCCCCCCACCCCCCCCCCCCCCCACCCCCCCCCCCCCCCACCCCCCCCCCCCCCCACCCCCCCCCCCCCCCACCCCCCCCCCCCCCCACCCCCCCCCCCCCCCACCCCCCCCCCCCCCCACCCCCCCCCCCCCCCACCCCCCCCCCCCCCCACCCCCCCCCCCCCCCACCCCCCCCCCCCCCCACCCCCCCCCCCCCCCACCCCCCCCCCCCCCCACCCCCCCCCCCCCCCACCCCCCCCCCCCCCCACCCCCCCCCCCCCCCACCCCCCCCCCCCCCCACCCCCCCCCCCCCCCACCCCCCCCCCCCCCCACCCCCCCCCCCCCCCACCCCCCCCCCCCCCCACCCCCCCCCCCCCCCACCCCCCCCCCCCCCCACCCCCCCCCCCCCCCACCCCCCCCCCCCCCCACCCCCCCCCCCCCCCACCCCCCCCCCCCCCCACCCCCCCCCCCCCCCACCCCCCCCCCCCCCCACCCCCCCCCCCCCCCACCCCCCCCCCCCCCCACCCCCCCCCCCCCCCACCCCCCCCCCCCCCCACCCCCCCCCCCCCCCACCCCCCCCCCCCCCCACCCCCCCCCCCCCCCACCCCCCCCCCCCCCCACCCCCCCCCCCCCCCACCCCCCCCCCCCCCCACCCCCCCCCCCCCCCACCCCCCCCCCCCCCCACCCCCCCCCCCCCCCACCCCCCCCCCCCCCCACCCCCCCCCCCCCCCACCCCCCCCCCCCCCCACCCCCCCCCCCCCCCACCCCCCCCCCCCCCCACCCCCCCCCCCCCCCACCCCCCCCCCCCCCCACCCCCCCCCCCCCCCACCCCCCCCCCCCCCCACCCCCCCCCCCCCCCACCCCCCCCCCCCCCCACCCCCCCCCCCCCCCACCCCCCCCCCCCCCCACCCCCCCCCCCCCCCACCCCCCCCCCCCCCCACCCCCCCCCCCCCCCACCCCCCCCCCCCCCCACCCCCCCCCCCCCCCACCCCCCCCCCCCCCCACCCCCCCCCCCCCCCACCCCCCCCCCCCCCCACCCCCCCCCCCCCCCACCCCCCCCCCCCCCCACCCCCCCCCCCCCCCACCCCCCCCCCCCCCCACCCCCCCCCCCCCCCACCCCCCCCCCCCCCCACCCCCCCCCCCCCCCACCCCCCCCCCCCCCCACCCCCCCCCCCCCCCACCCCCCCCCCCCCCCACCCCCCCCCCCCCCCACCCCCCCCCCCCCCCACCCCCCCCCCCCCCCACCCCCCCCCCCCCCCACCCCCCCCCCCCCCCACCCCCCCCCCCCCCCACCCCCCCCCCCCCCCACCCCCCCCCCCCCCCACCCCCCCCCCCCCCCACCCCCCCCCCCCCCCACCCCCCCCCCCCCCCACCCCCCCCCCCCCCCACCCCCCCCCCCCCCCACCCCCCCCCCCCCCCACCCCCCCCCCCCCCCACCCCCCCCCCCCCCCACCCCCCCCCCCCCCCACCCCCCCCCCCCCCCACCCCCCCCCCCCCCCACCCCCCCCCCCCCCCACCCCCCCCCCCCCCCACCCCCCCCCCCCCCCACCCCCCCCCCCCCCCACCCCCCCCCCCCCCCACCCCCCCCCCCCCCCACCCCCCCCCCCCCCCACCCCCCCCCCCCCCCACCCCCCCCCCCCCCCACCCCCCCCCCCCCCCACCCCCCCCCCCCCCCACCCCCCCCCCCCCCCACCCCCCCCCCCCCCCACCCCCCCCCCCCCCCACCCCCCCCCCCCCCCACCCCCCCCCCCCCCCACCCCCCCCCCCCCCCACCCCCCCCCCCCCCCACCCCCCCCCCCCCCCACCCCCCCCCCCCCCCACCCCCCCCCCCCCCCACCCCCCCCCCCCCCCACCCCCCCCCCCCCCCACCCCCCCCCCCCCCCACCCCCCCCCCCCCCCACCCCCCCCCCCCCCCACCCCCCCCCCCCCCCACCCCCCCCCCCCCCCACCCCCCCCCCCCCCCACCCCCCCCCCCCCCCACCCCCCCCCCCCCCCACCCCCCCCCCCCCCCACCCCCCCCCCCCCCCACCCCCCCCCCCCCCCACCCCCCCCCCCCCCCACCCCCCCCCCCCCCCACCCCCCCCCCCCCCCACCCCCCCCCCCCCCCACCCCCCCCCCCCCCCACCCCCCCCCCCCCCCACCCCCCCCCCCCCCCACCCCCCCCCCCCCCCACCCCCCCCCCCCCCCACCCCCCCCCCCCCCCACCCCCCCCCCCCCCCACCCCCCCCCCCCCCCACCCCCCCCCCCCCCCACCCCCCCCCCCCCCCACCCCCCCCCCCCCCCACCCCCCCCCCCCCCCACCCCCCCCCCCCCCCACCCCCCCCCCCCCCCACCCCCCCCCCCCCCCACCCCCCCCCCCCCCCACCCCCCCCCCCCCCCACCCCCCCCCCCCCCCACCCCCCCCCCCCCCCACCCCCCCCCCCCCCCACCCCCCCCCCCCCCCACCCCCCCCCCCCCCCACCCCCCCCCCCCCCCACCCCCCCCCCCCCCCACCCCCCCCCCCCCCCACCCCCCCCCCCCCCCACCCCCCCCCCCCCCCACCCCCCCCCCCCCCCACCCCCCCCCCCCCCCACCCCCCCCCCCCCCCACCCCCCCCCCCCCCCACCCCCCCCCCCCCCCACCCCCCCCCCCCCCCACCCCCCCCCCCCCCCACCCCCCCCCCCCCCCACCCCCCCCCCCCCCCACCCCCCCCCCCCCCCACCCCCCCCCCCCCCCACCCCCCCCCCCCCCCACCCCCCCCCCCCCCCACCCCCCCCCCCCCCCACCCCCCCCCCCCCCCACCCCCCCCCCCCCCCACCCCCCCCCCCCCCCACCCCCCCCCCCCCCCACCCCCCCCCCCCCCCACCCCCCCCCCCCCCCACCCCCCCCCCCCCCCACCCCCCCCCCCCCCCACCCCCCCCCCCCCCCACCCCCCCCCCCCCCCACCCCCCCCCCCCCCCACCCCCCCCCCCCCCCACCCCCCCCCCCCCCCACCCCCCCCCCCCCCCACCCCCCCCCCCCCCCACCCCCCCCCCCCCCCACCCCCCCCCCCCCCCACCCCCCCCCCCCCCCACCCCCCCCCCCCCCCACCCCCCCCCCCCCCCACCCCCCCCCCCCCCCACCCCCCCCCCCCCCCACCCCCCCCCCCCCCCACCCCCCCCCCCCCCCACCCCCCCCCCCCCCCACCCCCCCCCCCCCCCACCCCCCCCCCCCCCCACCCCCCCCCCCCCCCACCCCCCCCCCCCCCCACCCCCCCCCCCCCCCACCCCCCCCCCCCCCCACCCCCCCCCCCCCCCACCCCCCCCCCCCCCCACCCCCCCCCCCCCCCACCCCCCCCCCCCCCCACCCCCCCCCCCCCCCACCCCCCCCCCCCCCCACCCCCCCCCCCCCCCACCCCCCCCCCCCCCCACCCCCCCCCCCCCCCACCCCCCCCCCCCCCCACCCCCCCCCCCCCCCACCCCCCCCCCCCCCCACCCCCCCCCCCCCCCACCCCCCCCCCCCCCCACCCCCCCCCCCCCCCACCCCCCCCCCCCCCCACCCCCCCCCCCCCCCACCCCCCCCCCCCCCCACCCCCCCCCCCCCCCACCCCCCCCCCCCCCCACCCCCCCCCCCCCCCACCCCCCCCCCCCCCCACCCCCCCCCCCCCCCACCCCCCCCCCCCCCCACCCCCCCCCCCCCCCACCCCCCCCCCCCCCCACCCCCCCCCCCCCCCACCCCCCCCCCCCCCCACCCCCCCCCCCCCCCACCCCCCCCCCCCCCCACCCCCCCCCCCCCCCACCCCCCCCCCCCCCCACCCCCCCCCCCCCCCACCCCCCCCCCCCCCCACCCCCCCCCCCCCCCACCCCCCCCCCCCCCCACCCCCCCCCCCCCCCACCCCCCCCCCCCCCCACCCCCCCCCCCCCCCACCCCCCCCCCCCCCCACCCCCCCCCCCCCCCACCCCCCCCCCCCCCCACCCCCCCCCCCCCCCACCCCCCCCCCCCCCCACCCCCCCCCCCCCCCACCCCCCCCCCCCCCCACCCCCCCCCCCCCCCACCCCCCCCCCCCCCCACCCCCCCCCCCCCCCACCCCCCCCCCCCCCCACCCCCCCCCCCCCCCACCCCCCCCCCCCCCCACCCCCCCCCCCCCCCACCCCCCCCCCCCCCCACCCCCCCCCCCCCCCACCCCCCCCCCCCCCCACCCCCCCCCCCCCCCACCCCCCCCCCCCCCCACCCCCCCCCCCCCCCACCCCCCCCCCCCCCCACCCCCCCCCCCCCCCACCCCCCCCCCCCCCCACCCCCCCCCCCCCCCACCCCCCCCCCCCCCCACCCCCCCCCCCCCCCACCCCCCCCCCCCCCCACCCCCCCCCCCCCCCACCCCCCCCCCCCCCCACCCCCCCCCCCCCCCACCCCCCCCCCCCCCCACCCCCCCCCCCCCCCACCCCCCCCCCCCCCCACCCCCCCCCCCCCCCACCCCCCCCCCCCCCCACCCCCCCCCCCCCCCACCCCCCCCCCCCCCCACCCCCCCCCCCCCCCACCCCCCCCCCCCCCCACCCCCCCCCCCCCCCACCCCCCCCCCCCCCCACCCCCCCCCCCCCCCACCCCCCCCCCCCCCCACCCCCCCCCCCCCCCACCCCCCCCCCCCCCCACCCCCCCCCCCCCCCACCCCCCCCCCCCCCCACCCCCCCCCCCCCCCACCCCCCCCCCCCCCCACCCCCCCCCCCCCCCACCCCCCCCCCCCCCCACCCCCCCCCCCCCCCACCCCCCCCCCCCCCCACCCCCCCCCCCCCCCACCCCCCCCCCCCCCCACCCCCCCCCCCCCCCACCCCCCCCCCCCCCCACCCCCCCCCCCCCCCACCCCCCCCCCCCCCCACCCCCCCCCCCCCCCACCCCCCCCCCCCCCCACCCCCCCCCCCCCCCACCCCCCCCCCCCCCCACCCCCCCCCCCCCCCACCCCCCCCCCCCCCCACCCCCCCCCCCCCCCACCCCCCCCCCCCCCCACCCCCCCCCCCCCCCACCCCCCCCCCCCCCCACCCCCCCCCCCCCCCACCCCCCCCCCCCCCCACCCCCCCCCCCCCCCACCCCCCCCCCCCCCCACCCCCCCCCCCCCCCACCCCCCCCCCCCCCCACCCCCCCCCCCCCCCACCCCCCCCCCCCCCCACCCCCCCCCCCCCCCACCCCCCCCCCCCCCCACCCCCCCCCCCCCCCACCCCCCCCCCCCCCCACCCCCCCCCCCCCCCACCCCCCCCCCCCCCCACCCCCCCCCCCCCCCACCCCCCCCCCCCCCCACCCCCCCCCCCCCCCACCCCCCCCCCCCCCCACCCCCCCCCCCCCCCACCCCCCCCCCCCCCCACCCCCCCCCCCCCCCACCCCCCCCCCCCCCCACCCCCCCCCCCCCCCACCCCCCCCCCCCCCCACCCCCCCCCCCCCCCACCCCCCCCCCCCCCCACCCCCCCCCCCCCCCACCCCCCCCCCCCCCCACCCCCCCCCCCCCCCACCCCCCCCCCCCCCCACCCCCCCCCCCCCCCACCCCCCCCCCCCCCCACCCCCCCCCCCCCCCACCCCCCCCCCCCCCCACCCCCCCCCCCCCCCACCCCCCCCCCCCCCCACCCCCCCCCCCCCCCACCCCCCCCCCCCCCCACCCCCCCCCCCCCCCACCCCCCCCCCCCCCCACCCCCCCCCCCCCCCACCCCCCCCCCCCCCCACCCCCCCCCCCCCCCACCCCCCCCCCCCCCCACCCCCCCCCCCCCCCACCCCCCCCCCCCCCCACCCCCCCCCCCCCCCACCCCCCCCCCCCCCCACCCCCCCCCCCCCCCACCCCCCCCCCCCCCCACCCCCCCCCCCCCCCACCCCCCCCCCCCCCCACCCCCCCCCCCCCCCACCCCCCCCCCCCCCCACCCCCCCCCCCCCCCACCCCCCCCCCCCCCCACCCCCCCCCCCCCCCACCCCCCCCCCCCCCCACCCCCCCCCCCCCCCACCCCCCCCCCCCCCCACCCCCCCCCCCCCCCACCCCCCCCCCCCCCCACCCCCCCCCCCCCCCACCCCCCCCCCCCCCCACCCCCCCCCCCCCCCACCCCCCCCCCCCCCCACCCCCCCCCCCCCCCACCCCCCCCCCCCCCCACCCCCCCCCCCCCCCACCCCCCCCCCCCCCCACCCCCCCCCCCCCCCACCCCCCCCCCCCCCCACCCCCCCCCCCCCCCACCCCCCCCCCCCCCCACCCCCCCCCCCCCCCACCCCCCCCCCCCCCCACCCCCCCCCCCCCCCACCCCCCCCCCCCCCCACCCCCCCCCCCCCCCACCCCCCCCCCCCCCCACCCCCCCCCCCCCCCACCCCCCCCCCCCCCCACCCCCCCCCCCCCCCACCCCCCCCCCCCCCCACCCCCCCCCCCCCCCACCCCCCCCCCCCCCCACCCCCCCCCCCCCCCACCCCCCCCCCCCCCCACCCCCCCCCCCCCCCACCCCCCCCCCCCCCCACCCCCCCCCCCCCCCACCCCCCCCCCCCCCCACCCCCCCCCCCCCCCACCCCCCCCCCCCCCCACCCCCCCCCCCCCCCACCCCCCCCCCCCCCCACCCCCCCCCCCCCCCACCCCCCCCCCCCCCCACCCCCCCCCCCCCCCACCCCCCCCCCCCCCCACCCCCCCCCCCCCCCACCCCCCCCCCCCCCCACCCCCCCCCCCCCCCACCCCCCCCCCCCCCCACCCCCCCCCCCCCCCACCCCCCCCCCCCCCCACCCCCCCCCCCCCCCACCCCCCCCCCCCCCCACCCCCCCCCCCCCCCACCCCCCCCCCCCCCCACCCCCCCCCCCCCCCACCCCCCCCCCCCCCCACCCCCCCCCCCCCCCACCCCCCCCCCCCCCCACCCCCCCCCCCCCCCACCCCCCCCCCCCCCCACCCCCCCCCCCCCCCACCCCCCCCCCCCCCCACCCCCCCCCCCCCCCACCCCCCCCCCCCCCCACCCCCCCCCCCCCCCACCCCCCCCCCCCCCCACCCCCCCCCCCCCCCACCCCCCCCCCCCCCCACCCCCCCCCCCCCCCACCCCCCCCCCCCCCCACCCCCCCCCCCCCCCACCCCCCCCCCCCCCCACCCCCCCCCCCCCCCACCCCCCCCCCCCCCCACCCCCCCCCCCCCCCACCCCCCCCCCCCCCCACCCCCCCCCCCCCCCACCCCCCCCCCCCCCCACCCCCCCCCCCCCCCACCCCCCCCCCCCCCCACCCCCCCCCCCCCCCACCCCCCCCCCCCCCCACCCCCCCCCCCCCCCACCCCCCCCCCCCCCCACCCCCCCCCCCCCCCACCCCCCCCCCCCCCCACCCCCCCCCCCCCCCACCCCCCCCCCCCCCCACCCCCCCCCCCCCCCACCCCCCCCCCCCCCCACCCCCCCCCCCCCCCACCCCCCCCCCCCCCCACCCCCCCCCCCCCCCACCCCCCCCCCCCCCCACCCCCCCCCCCCCCCACCCCCCCCCCCCCCCACCCCCCCCCCCCCCCACCCCCCCCCCCCCCCACCCCCCCCCCCCCCCACCCCCCCCCCCCCCCACCCCCCCCCCCCCCCACCCCCCCCCCCCCCCACCCCCCCCCCCCCCCACCCCCCCCCCCCCCCACCCCCCCCCCCCCCCACCCCCCCCCCCCCCCACCCCCCCCCCCCCCCACCCCCCCCCCCCCCCACCCCCCCCCCCCCCCACCCCCCCCCCCCCCCACCCCCCCCCCCCCCCACCCCCCCCCCCCCCCACCCCCCCCCCCCCCCACCCCCCCCCCCCCCCACCCCCCCCCCCCCCCACCCCCCCCCCCCCCCACCCCCCCCCCCCCCCACCCCCCCCCCCCCCCACCCCCCCCCCCCCCCACCCCCCCCCCCCCCCACCCCCCCCCCCCCCCACCCCCCCCCCCCCCCACCCCCCCCCCCCCCCACCCCCCCCCCCCCCCACCCCCCCCCCCCCCCACCCCCCCCCCCCCCCACCCCCCCCCCCCCCCACCCCCCCCCCCCCCCACCCCCCCCCCCCCCCACCCCCCCCCCCCCCCACCCCCCCCCCCCCCCACCCCCCCCCCCCCCCACCCCCCCCCCCCCCCACCCCCCCCCCCCCCCACCCCCCCCCCCCCCCACCCCCCCCCCCCCCCACCCCCCCCCCCCCCCACCCCCCCCCCCCCCCACCCCCCCCCCCCCCCACCCCCCCCCCCCCCCACCCCCCCCCCCCCCCACCCCCCCCCCCCCCCACCCCCCCCCCCCCCCACCCCCCCCCCCCCCCACCCCCCCCCCCCCCCACCCCCCCCCCCCCCCACCCCCCCCCCCCCCCACCCCCCCCCCCCCCCACCCCCCCCCCCCCCCACCCCCCCCCCCCCCCACCCCCCCCCCCCCCCACCCCCCCCCCCCCCCACCCCCCCCCCCCCCCACCCCCCCCCCCCCCCACCCCCCCCCCCCCCCACCCCCCCCCCCCCCCACCCCCCCCCCCCCCCACCCCCCCCCCCCCCCACCCCCCCCCCCCCCCACCCCCCCCCCCCCCCACCCCCCCCCCCCCCCACCCCCCCCCCCCCCCACCCCCCCCCCCCCCCACCCCCCCCCCCCCCCACCCCCCCCCCCCCCCACCCCCCCCCCCCCCCACCCCCCCCCCCCCCCACCCCCCCCCCCCCCCACCCCCCCCCCCCCCCACCCCCCCCCCCCCCCACCCCCCCCCCCCCCCACCCCCCCCCCCCCCCACCCCCCCCCCCCCCCACCCCCCCCCCCCCCCACCCCCCCCCCCCCCCACCCCCCCCCCCCCCCACCCCCCCCCCCCCCCACCCCCCCCCCCCCCCACCCCCCCCCCCCCCCACCCCCCCCCCCCCCCACCCCCCCCCCCCCCCACCCCCCCCCCCCCCCACCCCCCCCCCCCCCCACCCCCCCCCCCCCCCACCCCCCCCCCCCCCCACCCCCCCCCCCCCCCACCCCCCCCCCCCCCCACCCCCCCCCCCCCCCACCCCCCCCCCCCCCCACCCCCCCCCCCCCCCACCCCCCCCCCCCCCCACCCCCCCCCCCCCCCACCCCCCCCCCCCCCCACCCCCCCCCCCCCCCACCCCCCCCCCCCCCCACCCCCCCCCCCCCCCACCCCCCCCCCCCCCCACCCCCCCCCCCCCCCACCCCCCCCCCCCCCCACCCCCCCCCCCCCCCACCCCCCCCCCCCCCCACCCCCCCCCCCCCCCACCCCCCCCCCCCCCCACCCCCCCCCCCCCCCACCCCCCCCCCCCCCCACCCCCCCCCCCCCCCACCCCCCCCCCCCCCCACCCCCCCCCCCCCCCACCCCCCCCCCCCCCCACCCCCCCCCCCCCCCACCCCCCCCCCCCCCCACCCCCCCCCCCCCCCACCCCCCCCCCCCCCCACCCCCCCCCCCCCCCACCCCCCCCCCCCCCCACCCCCCCCCCCCCCCACCCCCCCCCCCCCCCACCCCCCCCCCCCCCCACCCCCCCCCCCCCCCACCCCCCCCCCCCCCCACCCCCCCCCCCCCCCACCCCCCCCCCCCCCCACCCCCCCCCCCCCCCACCCCCCCCCCCCCCCACCCCCCCCCCCCCCCACCCCCCCCCCCCCCCACCCCCCCCCCCCCCCACCCCCCCCCCCCCCCACCCCCCCCCCCCCCCACCCCCCCCCCCCCCCACCCCCCCCCCCCCCCACCCCCCCCCCCCCCCACCCCCCCCCCCCCCCACCCCCCCCCCCCCCCACCCCCCCCCCCCCCCACCCCCCCCCCCCCCCACCCCCCCCCCCCCCCACCCCCCCCCCCCCCCACCCCCCCCCCCCCCCACCCCCCCCCCCCCCCACCCCCCCCCCCCCCCACCCCCCCCCCCCCCCACCCCCCCCCCCCCCCACCCCCCCCCCCCCCCACCCCCCCCCCCCCCCACCCCCCCCCCCCCCCACCCCCCCCCCCCCCCACCCCCCCCCCCCCCCACCCCCCCCCCCCCCCACCCCCCCCCCCCCCCACCCCCCCCCCCCCCCACCCCCCCCCCCCCCCACCCCCCCCCCCCCCCACCCCCCCCCCCCCCCACCCCCCCCCCCCCCCACCCCCCCCCCCCCCCACCCCCCCCCCCCCCCACCCCCCCCCCCCCCCACCCCCCCCCCCCCCCACCCCCCCCCCCCCCCACCCCCCCCCCCCCCCACCCCCCCCCCCCCCCACCCCCCCCCCCCCCCACCCCCCCCCCCCCCCACCCCCCCCCCCCCCCACCCCCCCCCCCCCCCACCCCCCCCCCCCCCCACCCCCCCCCCCCCCCACCCCCCCCCCCCCCCACCCCCCCCCCCCCCCACCCCCCCCCCCCCCCACCCCCCCCCCCCCCCACCCCCCCCCCCCCCCACCCCCCCCCCCCCCCACCCCCCCCCCCCCCCACCCCCCCCCCCCCCCACCCCCCCCCCCCCCCACCCCCCCCCCCCCCCACCCCCCCCCCCCCCCACCCCCCCCCCCCCCCACCCCCCCCCCCCCCCACCCCCCCCCCCCCCCACCCCCCCCCCCCCCCACCCCCCCCCCCCCCCACCCCCCCCCCCCCCCACCCCCCCCCCCCCCCACCCCCCCCCCCCCCCACCCCCCCCCCCCCCCACCCCCCCCCCCCCCCACCCCCCCCCCCCCCCACCCCCCCCCCCCCCCACCCCCCCCCCCCCCCACCCCCCCCCCCCCCCACCCCCCCCCCCCCCCACCCCCCCCCCCCCCCACCCCCCCCCCCCCCCACCCCCCCCCCCCCCCACCCCCCCCCCCCCCCACCCCCCCCCCCCCCCACCCCCCCCCCCCCCCACCCCCCCCCCCCCCCACCCCCCCCCCCCCCCACCCCCCCCCCCCCCCACCCCCCCCCCCCCCCACCCCCCCCCCCCCCCACCCCCCCCCCCCCCCACCCCCCCCCCCCCCCACCCCCCCCCCCCCCCACCCCCCCCCCCCCCCACCCCCCCCCCCCCCCACCCCCCCCCCCCCCCACCCCCCCCCCCCCCCACCCCCCCCCCCCCCCACCCCCCCCCCCCCCCACCCCCCCCCCCCCCCACCCCCCCCCCCCCCCACCCCCCCCCCCCCCCACCCCCCCCCCCCCCCACCCCCCCCCCCCCCCACCCCCCCCCCCCCCCACCCCCCCCCCCCCCCACCCCCCCCCCCCCCCACCCCCCCCCCCCCCCACCCCCCCCCCCCCCCACCCCCCCCCCCCCCCACCCCCCCCCCCCCCCACCCCCCCCCCCCCCCACCCCCCCCCCCCCCCACCCCCCCCCCCCCCCACCCCCCCCCCCCCCCACCCCCCCCCCCCCCCACCCCCCCCCCCCCCCACCCCCCCCCCCCCCCACCCCCCCCCCCCCCCACCCCCCCCCCCCCCCACCCCCCCCCCCCCCCACCCCCCCCCCCCCCCACCCCCCCCCCCCCCCACCCCCCCCCCCCCCCACCCCCCCCCCCCCCCACCCCCCCCCCCCCCCACCCCCCCCCCCCCCCACCCCCCCCCCCCCCCACCCCCCCCCCCCCCCACCCCCCCCCCCCCCCACCCCCCCCCCCCCCCACCCCCCCCCCCCCCCACCCCCCCCCCCCCCCACCCCCCCCCCCCCCCACCCCCCCCCCCCCCCACCCCCCCCCCCCCCCACCCCCCCCCCCCCCCACCCCCCCCCCCCCCCACCCCCCCCCCCCCCCACCCCCCCCCCCCCCCACCCCCCCCCCCCCCCACCCCCCCCCCCCCCCACCCCCCCCCCCCCCCACCCCCCCCCCCCCCCACCCCCCCCCCCCCCCACCCCCCCCCCCCCCCACCCCCCCCCCCCCCCACCCCCCCCCCCCCCCACCCCCCCCCCCCCCCACCCCCCCCCCCCCCCACCCCCCCCCCCCCCCACCCCCCCCCCCCCCCACCCCCCCCCCCCCCCACCCCCCCCCCCCCCCACCCCCCCCCCCCCCCACCCCCCCCCCCCCCCACCCCCCCCCCCCCCCACCCCCCCCCCCCCCCACCCCCCCCCCCCCCCACCCCCCCCCCCCCCCACCCCCCCCCCCCCCCACCCCCCCCCCCCCCCACCCCCCCCCCCCCCCACCCCCCCCCCCCCCCACCCCCCCCCCCCCCCACCCCCCCCCCCCCCCACCCCCCCCCCCCCCCACCCCCCCCCCCCCCCACCCCCCCCCCCCCCCACCCCCCCCCCCCCCCACCCCCCCCCCCCCCCACCCCCCCCCCCCCCCACCCCCCCCCCCCCCCACCCCCCCCCCCCCCCACCCCCCCCCCCCCCCACCCCCCCCCCCCCCCACCCCCCCCCCCCCCCACCCCCCCCCCCCCCCACCCCCCCCCCCCCCCACCCCCCCCCCCCCCCACCCCCCCCCCCCCCCACCCCCCCCCCCCCCCACCCCCCCCCCCCCCCACCCCCCCCCCCCCCCACCCCCCCCCCCCCCCACCCCCCCCCCCCCCCACCCCCCCCCCCCCCCACCCCCCCCCCCCCCCACCCCCCCCCCCCCCCACCCCCCCCCCCCCCCACCCCCCCCCCCCCCCACCCCCCCCCCCCCCCACCCCCCCCCCCCCCCACCCCCCCCCCCCCCCACCCCCCCCCCCCCCCACCCCCCCCCCCCCCCACCCCCCCCCCCCCCCACCCCCCCCCCCCCCCACCCCCCCCCCCCCCCACCCCCCCCCCCCCCCACCCCCCCCCCCCCCCACCCCCCCCCCCCCCCACCCCCCCCCCCCCCCACCCCCCCCCCCCCCCACCCCCCCCCCCCCCCACCCCCCCCCCCCCCCACCCCCCCCCCCCCCCACCCCCCCCCCCCCCCACCCCCCCCCCCCCCCACCCCCCCCCCCCCCCACCCCCCCCCCCCCCCACCCCCCCCCCCCCCCACCCCCCCCCCCCCCCACCCCCCCCCCCCCCCACCCCCCCCCCCCCCCACCCCCCCCCCCCCCCACCCCCCCCCCCCCCCACCCCCCCCCCCCCCCACCCCCCCCCCCCCCCACCCCCCCCCCCCCCCACCCCCCCCCCCCCCCACCCCCCCCCCCCCCCACCCCCCCCCCCCCCCACCCCCCCCCCCCCCCACCCCCCCCCCCCCCCACCCCCCCCCCCCCCCACCCCCCCCCCCCCCCACCCCCCCCCCCCCCCACCCCCCCCCCCCCCCACCCCCCCCCCCCCCCACCCCCCCCCCCCCCCACCCCCCCCCCCCCCCACCCCCCCCCCCCCCCACCCCCCCCCCCCCCCACCCCCCCCCCCCCCCACCCCCCCCCCCCCCCACCCCCCCCCCCCCCCACCCCCCCCCCCCCCCACCCCCCCCCCCCCCCACCCCCCCCCCCCCCCACCCCCCCCCCCCCCCACCCCCCCCCCCCCCCACCCCCCCCCCCCCCCACCCCCCCCCCCCCCCACCCCCCCCCCCCCCCACCCCCCCCCCCCCCCACCCCCCCCCCCCCCCACCCCCCCCCCCCCCCACCCCCCCCCCCCCCCACCCCCCCCCCCCCCCACCCCCCCCCCCCCCCACCCCCCCCCCCCCCCACCCCCCCCCCCCCCCACCCCCCCCCCCCCCCACCCCCCCCCCCCCCCACCCCCCCCCCCCCCCACCCCCCCCCCCCCCCACCCCCCCCCCCCCCCACCCCCCCCCCCCCCCACCCCCCCCCCCCCCCACCCCCCCCCCCCCCCACCCCCCCCCCCCCCCACCCCCCCCCCCCCCCACCCCCCCCCCCCCCCACCCCCCCCCCCCCCCACCCCCCCCCCCCCCCACCCCCCCCCCCCCCCACCCCCCCCCCCCCCCACCCCCCCCCCCCCCCACCCCCCCCCCCCCCCACCCCCCCCCCCCCCCACCCCCCCCCCCCCCCACCCCCCCCCCCCCCCACCCCCCCCCCCCCCCACCCCCCCCCCCCCCCACCCCCCCCCCCCCCCACCCCCCCCCCCCCCCACCCCCCCCCCCCCCCACCCCCCCCCCCCCCCACCCCCCCCCCCCCCCACCCCCCCCCCCCCCCACCCCCCCCCCCCCCCACCCCCCCCCCCCCCCACCCCCCCCCCCCCCCACCCCCCCCCCCCCCCACCCCCCCCCCCCCCCACCCCCCCCCCCCCCCACCCCCCCCCCCCCCCACCCCCCCCCCCCCCCACCCCCCCCCCCCCCCACCCCCCCCCCCCCCCACCCCCCCCCCCCCCCACCCCCCCCCCCCCCCACCCCCCCCCCCCCCCACCCCCCCCCCCCCCCACCCCCCCCCCCCCCCACCCCCCCCCCCCCCCACCCCCCCCCCCCCCCACCCCCCCCCCCCCCCACCCCCCCCCCCCCCCACCCCCCCCCCCCCCCACCCCCCCCCCCCCCCACCCCCCCCCCCCCCCACCCCCCCCCCCCCCCACCCCCCCCCCCCCCCACCCCCCCCCCCCCCCACCCCCCCCCCCCCCCACCCCCCCCCCCCCCCACCCCCCCCCCCCCCCACCCCCCCCCCCCCCCACCCCCCCCCCCCCCCACCCCCCCCCCCCCCCACCCCCCCCCCCCCCCACCCCCCCCCCCCCCCACCCCCCCCCCCCCCCACCCCCCCCCCCCCCCACCCCCCCCCCCCCCCACCCCCCCCCCCCCCCACCCCCCCCCCCCCCCACCCCCCCCCCCCCCCACCCCCCCCCCCCCCCACCCCCCCCCCCCCCCACCCCCCCCCCCCCCCACCCCCCCCCCCCCCCACCCCCCCCCCCCCCCACCCCCCCCCCCCCCCACCCCCCCCCCCCCCCACCCCCCCCCCCCCCCACCCCCCCCCCCCCCCACCCCCCCCCCCCCCCACCCCCCCCCCCCCCCACCCCCCCCCCCCCCCACCCCCCCCCCCCCCCACCCCCCCCCCCCCCCACCCCCCCCCCCCCCCACCCCCCCCCCCCCCCACCCCCCCCCCCCCCCACCCCCCCCCCCCCCCACCCCCCCCCCCCCCCACCCCCCCCCCCCCCCACCCCCCCCCCCCCCCACCCCCCCCCCCCCCCACCCCCCCCCCCCCCCACCCCCCCCCCCCCCCACCCCCCCCCCCCCCCACCCCCCCCCCCCCCCACCCCCCCCCCCCCCCACCCCCCCCCCCCCCCACCCCCCCCCCCCCCCACCCCCCCCCCCCCCCACCCCCCCCCCCCCCCACCCCCCCCCCCCCCCACCCCCCCCCCCCCCCACCCCCCCCCCCCCCCACCCCCCCCCCCCCCCACCCCCCCCCCCCCCCACCCCCCCCCCCCCCCACCCCCCCCCCCCCCCACCCCCCCCCCCCCCCACCCCCCCCCCCCCCCACCCCCCCCCCCCCCCACCCCCCCCCCCCCCCACCCCCCCCCCCCCCCACCCCCCCCCCCCCCCACCCCCCCCCCCCCCCACCCCCCCCCCCCCCCACCCCCCCCCCCCCCCACCCCCCCCCCCCCCCACCCCCCCCCCCCCCCACCCCCCCCCCCCCCCACCCCCCCCCCCCCCCACCCCCCCCCCCCCCCACCCCCCCCCCCCCCCACCCCCCCCCCCCCCCACCCCCCCCCCCCCCCACCCCCCCCCCCCCCCACCCCCCCCCCCCCCCACCCCCCCCCCCCCCCACCCCCCCCCCCCCCCACCCCCCCCCCCCCCCACCCCCCCCCCCCCCCACCCCCCCCCCCCCCCACCCCCCCCCCCCCCCACCCCCCCCCCCCCCCACCCCCCCCCCCCCCCACCCCCCCCCCCCCCCACCCCCCCCCCCCCCCACCCCCCCCCCCCCCCACCCCCCCCCCCCCCCACCCCCCCCCCCCCCCACCCCCCCCCCCCCCCACCCCCCCCCCCCCCCACCCCCCCCCCCCCCCACCCCCCCCCCCCCCCACCCCCCCCCCCCCCCACCCCCCCCCCCCCCCACCCCCCCCCCCCCCCACCCCCCCCCCCCCCCACCCCCCCCCCCCCCCACCCCCCCCCCCCCCCACCCCCCCCCCCCCCCACCCCCCCCCCCCCCCACCCCCCCCCCCCCCCACCCCCCCCCCCCCCCACCCCCCCCCCCCCCCACCCCCCCCCCCCCCCACCCCCCCCCCCCCCCACCCCCCCCCCCCCCCACCCCCCCCCCCCCCCACCCCCCCCCCCCCCCACCCCCCCCCCCCCCCACCCCCCCCCCCCCCCACCCCCCCCCCCCCCCACCCCCCCCCCCCCCCACCCCCCCCCCCCCCCACCCCCCCCCCCCCCCACCCCCCCCCCCCCCCACCCCCCCCCCCCCCCACCCCCCCCCCCCCCCACCCCCCCCCCCCCCCACCCCCCCCCCCCCCCACCCCCCCCCCCCCCCACCCCCCCCCCCCCCCACCCCCCCCCCCCCCCACCCCCCCCCCCCCCCACCCCCCCCCCCCCCCACCCCCCCCCCCCCCCACCCCCCCCCCCCCCCACCCCCCCCCCCCCCCACCCCCCCCCCCCCCCACCCCCCCCCCCCCCCACCCCCCCCCCCCCCCACCCCCCCCCCCCCCCACCCCCCCCCCCCCCCACCCCCCCCCCCCCCCACCCCCCCCCCCCCCCACCCCCCCCCCCCCCCACCCCCCCCCCCCCCCACCCCCCCCCCCCCCCACCCCCCCCCCCCCCCACCCCCCCCCCCCCCCACCCCCCCCCCCCCCCACCCCCCCCCCCCCCCACCCCCCCCCCCCCCCACCCCCCCCCCCCCCCACCCCCCCCCCCCCCCACCCCCCCCCCCCCCCACCCCCCCCCCCCCCCACCCCCCCCCCCCCCCACCCCCCCCCCCCCCCACCCCCCCCCCCCCCCACCCCCCCCCCCCCCCACCCCCCCCCCCCCCCACCCCCCCCCCCCCCCACCCCCCCCCCCCCCCACCCCCCCCCCCCCCCACCCCCCCCCCCCCCCACCCCCCCCCCCCCCCACCCCCCCCCCCCCCCACCCCCCCCCCCCCCCACCCCCCCCCCCCCCCACCCCCCCCCCCCCCCACCCCCCCCCCCCCCCACCCCCCCCCCCCCCCACCCCCCCCCCCCCCCACCCCCCCCCCCCCCCACCCCCCCCCCCCCCCACCCCCCCCCCCCCCCACCCCCCCCCCCCCCCACCCCCCCCCCCCCCCACCCCCCCCCCCCCCCACCCCCCCCCCCCCCCACCCCCCCCCCCCCCCACCCCCCCCCCCCCCCACCCCCCCCCCCCCCCACCCCCCCCCCCCCCCACCCCCCCCCCCCCCCACCCCCCCCCCCCCCCACCCCCCCCCCCCCCCACCCCCCCCCCCCCCCACCCCCCCCCCCCCCCACCCCCCCCCCCCCCCACCCCCCCCCCCCCCCACCCCCCCCCCCCCCCACCCCCCCCCCCCCCCACCCCCCCCCCCCCCCACCCCCCCCCCCCCCCACCCCCCCCCCCCCCCACCCCCCCCCCCCCCCACCCCCCCCCCCCCCCACCCCCCCCCCCCCCCACCCCCCCCCCCCCCCACCCCCCCCCCCCCCCACCCCCCCCCCCCCCCACCCCCCCCCCCCCCCACCCCCCCCCCCCCCCACCCCCCCCCCCCCCCACCCCCCCCCCCCCCCACCCCCCCCCCCCCCCACCCCCCCCCCCCCCCACCCCCCCCCCCCCCCACCCCCCCCCCCCCCCACCCCCCCCCCCCCCCACCCCCCCCCCCCCCCACCCCCCCCCCCCCCCACCCCCCCCCCCCCCCACCCCCCCCCCCCCCCACCCCCCCCCCCCCCCACCCCCCCCCCCCCCCACCCCCCCCCCCCCCCACCCCCCCCCCCCCCCACCCCCCCCCCCCCCCACCCCCCCCCCCCCCCACCCCCCCCCCCCCCCACCCCCCCCCCCCCCCACCCCCCCCCCCCCCCACCCCCCCCCCCCCCCACCCCCCCCCCCCCCCACCCCCCCCCCCCCCCACCCCCCCCCCCCCCCACCCCCCCCCCCCCCCACCCCCCCCCCCCCCCACCCCCCCCCCCCCCCACCCCCCCCCCCCCCCACCCCCCCCCCCCCCCACCCCCCCCCCCCCCCACCCCCCCCCCCCCCCACCCCCCCCCCCCCCCACCCCCCCCCCCCCCCACCCCCCCCCCCCCCCACCCCCCCCCCCCCCCACCCCCCCCCCCCCCCACCCCCCCCCCCCCCCACCCCCCCCCCCCCCCACCCCCCCCCCCCCCCACCCCCCCCCCCCCCCACCCCCCCCCCCCCCCACCCCCCCCCCCCCCCACCCCCCCCCCCCCCCACCCCCCCCCCCCCCCACCCCCCCCCCCCCCCACCCCCCCCCCCCCCCACCCCCCCCCCCCCCCACCCCCCCCCCCCCCCACCCCCCCCCCCCCCCACCCCCCCCCCCCCCCACCCCCCCCCCCCCCCACCCCCCCCCCCCCCCACCCCCCCCCCCCCCCACCCCCCCCCCCCCCCACCCCCCCCCCCCCCCACCCCCCCCCCCCCCCACCCCCCCCCCCCCCCACCCCCCCCCCCCCCCACCCCCCCCCCCCCCCACCCCCCCCCCCCCCCACCCCCCCCCCCCCCCACCCCCCCCCCCCCCCACCCCCCCCCCCCCCCACCCCCCCCCCCCCCCACCCCCCCCCCCCCCCACCCCCCCCCCCCCCCACCCCCCCCCCCCCCCACCCCCCCCCCCCCCCACCCCCCCCCCCCCCCACCCCCCCCCCCCCCCACCCCCCCCCCCCCCCACCCCCCCCCCCCCCCACCCCCCCCCCCCCCCACCCCCCCCCCCCCCCACCCCCCCCCCCCCCCACCCCCCCCCCCCCCCACCCCCCCCCCCCCCCACCCCCCCCCCCCCCCACCCCCCCCCCCCCCCACCCCCCCCCCCCCCCACCCCCCCCCCCCCCCACCCCCCCCCCCCCCCACCCCCCCCCCCCCCCACCCCCCCCCCCCCCCACCCCCCCCCCCCCCCACCCCCCCCCCCCCCCACCCCCCCCCCCCCCCACCCCCCCCCCCCCCCACCCCCCCCCCCCCCCACCCCCCCCCCCCCCCACCCCCCCCCCCCCCCACCCCCCCCCCCCCCCACCCCCCCCCCCCCCCACCCCCCCCCCCCCCCACCCCCCCCCCCCCCCACCCCCCCCCCCCCCCACCCCCCCCCCCCCCCACCCCCCCCCCCCCCCACCCCCCCCCCCCCCCACCCCCCCCCCCCCCCACCCCCCCCCCCCCCCACCCCCCCCCCCCCCCACCCCCCCCCCCCCCCACCCCCCCCCCCCCCCACCCCCCCCCCCCCCCACCCCCCCCCCCCCCCACCCCCCCCCCCCCCCACCCCCCCCCCCCCCCACCCCCCCCCCCCCCCACCCCCCCCCCCCCCCACCCCCCCCCCCCCCCACCCCCCCCCCCCCCCACCCCCCCCCCCCCCCACCCCCCCCCCCCCCCACCCCCCCCCCCCCCCACCCCCCCCCCCCCCCACCCCCCCCCCCCCCCACCCCCCCCCCCCCCCACCCCCCCCCCCCCCCACCCCCCCCCCCCCCCACCCCCCCCCCCCCCCACCCCCCCCCCCCCCCACCCCCCCCCCCCCCCACCCCCCCCCCCCCCCACCCCCCCCCCCCCCCACCCCCCCCCCCCCCCACCCCCCCCCCCCCCCACCCCCCCCCCCCCCCACCCCCCCCCCCCCCCACCCCCCCCCCCCCCCACCCCCCCCCCCCCCCACCCCCCCCCCCCCCCACCCCCCCCCCCCCCCACCCCCCCCCCCCCCCACCCCCCCCCCCCCCCACCCCCCCCCCCCCCCACCCCCCCCCCCCCCCACCCCCCCCCCCCCCCACCCCCCCCCCCCCCCACCCCCCCCCCCCCCCACCCCCCCCCCCCCCCACCCCCCCCCCCCCCCACCCCCCCCCCCCCCCACCCCCCCCCCCCCCCACCCCCCCCCCCCCCCACCCCCCCCCCCCCCCACCCCCCCCCCCCCCCACCCCCCCCCCCCCCCACCCCCCCCCCCCCCCACCCCCCCCCCCCCCCACCCCCCCCCCCCCCCACCCCCCCCCCCCCCCACCCCCCCCCCCCCCCACCCCCCCCCCCCCCCACCCCCCCCCCCCCCCACCCCCCCCCCCCCCCACCCCCCCCCCCCCCCACCCCCCCCCCCCCCCACCCCCCCCCCCCCCCACCCCCCCCCCCCCCCACCCCCCCCCCCCCCCACCCCCCCCCCCCCCCACCCCCCCCCCCCCCCACCCCCCCCCCCCCCCACCCCCCCCCCCCCCCACCCCCCCCCCCCCCCACCCCCCCCCCCCCCCACCCCCCCCCCCCCCCACCCCCCCCCCCCCCCACCCCCCCCCCCCCCCACCCCCCCCCCCCCCCACCCCCCCCCCCCCCCACCCCCCCCCCCCCCCACCCCCCCCCCCCCCCACCCCCCCCCCCCCCCACCCCCCCCCCCCCCCACCCCCCCCCCCCCCCACCCCCCCCCCCCCCCACCCCCCCCCCCCCCCACCCCCCCCCCCCCCCACCCCCCCCCCCCCCCACCCCCCCCCCCCCCCACCCCCCCCCCCCCCCACCCCCCCCCCCCCCCACCCCCCCCCCCCCCCACCCCCCCCCCCCCCCACCCCCCCCCCCCCCCACCCCCCCCCCCCCCCACCCCCCCCCCCCCCCACCCCCCCCCCCCCCCACCCCCCCCCCCCCCCACCCCCCCCCCCCCCCACCCCCCCCCCCCCCCACCCCCCCCCCCCCCCACCCCCCCCCCCCCCCACCCCCCCCCCCCCCCACCCCCCCCCCCCCCCACCCCCCCCCCCCCCCACCCCCCCCCCCCCCCACCCCCCCCCCCCCCCACCCCCCCCCCCCCCCACCCCCCCCCCCCCCCACCCCCCCCCCCCCCCACCCCCCCCCCCCCCCACCCCCCCCCCCCCCCACCCCCCCCCCCCCCCACCCCCCCCCCCCCCCACCCCCCCCCCCCCCCACCCCCCCCCCCCCCCACCCCCCCCCCCCCCCACCCCCCCCCCCCCCCACCCCCCCCCCCCCCCACCCCCCCCCCCCCCCACCCCCCCCCCCCCCCACCCCCCCCCCCCCCCACCCCCCCCCCCCCCCACCCCCCCCCCCCCCCACCCCCCCCCCCCCCCACCCCCCCCCCCCCCCACCCCCCCCCCCCCCCACCCCCCCCCCCCCCCACCCCCCCCCCCCCCCACCCCCCCCCCCCCCCACCCCCCCCCCCCCCCACCCCCCCCCCCCCCCACCCCCCCCCCCCCCCACCCCCCCCCCCCCCCACCCCCCCCCCCCCCCACCCCCCCCCCCCCCCACCCCCCCCCCCCCCCACCCCCCCCCCCCCCCACCCCCCCCCCCCCCCACCCCCCCCCCCCCCCACCCCCCCCCCCCCCCACCCCCCCCCCCCCCCACCCCCCCCCCCCCCCACCCCCCCCCCCCCCCACCCCCCCCCCCCCCCACCCCCCCCCCCCCCCACCCCCCCCCCCCCCCACCCCCCCCCCCCCCCACCCCCCCCCCCCCCCACCCCCCCCCCCCCCCACCCCCCCCCCCCCCCACCCCCCCCCCCCCCCACCCCCCCCCCCCCCCACCCCCCCCCCCCCCCACCCCCCCCCCCCCCCACCCCCCCCCCCCCCCACCCCCCCCCCCCCCCACCCCCCCCCCCCCCCACCCCCCCCCCCCCCCACCCCCCCCCCCCCCCACCCCCCCCCCCCCCCACCCCCCCCCCCCCCCACCCCCCCCCCCCCCCACCCCCCCCCCCCCCCACCCCCCCCCCCCCCCACCCCCCCCCCCCCCCACCCCCCCCCCCCCCCACCCCCCCCCCCCCCCACCCCCCCCCCCCCCCACCCCCCCCCCCCCCCACCCCCCCCCCCCCCCACCCCCCCCCCCCCCCACCCCCCCCCCCCCCCACCCCCCCCCCCCCCCACCCCCCCCCCCCCCCACCCCCCCCCCCCCCCACCCCCCCCCCCCCCCACCCCCCCCCCCCCCCACCCCCCCCCCCCCCCACCCCCCCCCCCCCCCACCCCCCCCCCCCCCCACCCCCCCCCCCCCCCACCCCCCCCCCCCCCCACCCCCCCCCCCCCCCACCCCCCCCCCCCCCCACCCCCCCCCCCCCCCACCCCCCCCCCCCCCCACCCCCCCCCCCCCCCACCCCCCCCCCCCCCCACCCCCCCCCCCCCCCACCCCCCCCCCCCCCCACCCCCCCCCCCCCCCACCCCCCCCCCCCCCCACCCCCCCCCCCCCCCACCCCCCCCCCCCCCCACCCCCCCCCCCCCCCACCCCCCCCCCCCCCCACCCCCCCCCCCCCCCACCCCCCCCCCCCCCCACCCCCCCCCCCCCCCACCCCCCCCCCCCCCCACCCCCCCCCCCCCCCACCCCCCCCCCCCCCCACCCCCCCCCCCCCCCACCCCCCCCCCCCCCCACCCCCCCCCCCCCCCACCCCCCCCCCCCCCCACCCCCCCCCCCCCCCACCCCCCCCCCCCCCCACCCCCCCCCCCCCCCACCCCCCCCCCCCCCCACCCCCCCCCCCCCCCACCCCCCCCCCCCCCCACCCCCCCCCCCCCCCACCCCCCCCCCCCCCCACCCCCCCCCCCCCCCACCCCCCCCCCCCCCCACCCCCCCCCCCCCCCACCCCCCCCCCCCCCCACCCCCCCCCCCCCCCACCCCCCCCCCCCCCCACCCCCCCCCCCCCCCACCCCCCCCCCCCCCCACCCCCCCCCCCCCCCACCCCCCCCCCCCCCCACCCCCCCCCCCCCCCACCCCCCCCCCCCCCCACCCCCCCCCCCCCCCACCCCCCCCCCCCCCCACCCCCCCCCCCCCCCACCCCCCCCCCCCCCCACCCCCCCCCCCCCCCACCCCCCCCCCCCCCCACCCCCCCCCCCCCCCACCCCCCCCCCCCCCCACCCCCCCCCCCCCCCACCCCCCCCCCCCCCCACCCCCCCCCCCCCCCACCCCCCCCCCCCCCCACCCCCCCCCCCCCCCACCCCCCCCCCCCCCCACCCCCCCCCCCCCCCACCCCCCCCCCCCCCCACCCCCCCCCCCCCCCACCCCCCCCCCCCCCCACCCCCCCCCCCCCCCACCCCCCCCCCCCCCCACCCCCCCCCCCCCCCACCCCCCCCCCCCCCCACCCCCCCCCCCCCCCACCCCCCCCCCCCCCCACCCCCCCCCCCCCCCACCCCCCCCCCCCCCCACCCCCCCCCCCCCCCACCCCCCCCCCCCCCCACCCCCCCCCCCCCCCACCCCCCCCCCCCCCCACCCCCCCCCCCCCCCACCCCCCCCCCCCCCCACCCCCCCCCCCCCCCACCCCCCCCCCCCCCCACCCCCCCCCCCCCCCACCCCCCCCCCCCCCCACCCCCCCCCCCCCCCACCCCCCCCCCCCCCCACCCCCCCCCCCCCCCACCCCCCCCCCCCCCCACCCCCCCCCCCCCCCACCCCCCCCCCCCCCCACCCCCCCCCCCCCCCACCCCCCCCCCCCCCCACCCCCCCCCCCCCCCACCCCCCCCCCCCCCCACCCCCCCCCCCCCCCACCCCCCCCCCCCCCCACCCCCCCCCCCCCCCACCCCCCCCCCCCCCCACCCCCCCCCCCCCCCACCCCCCCCCCCCCCCACCCCCCCCCCCCCCCACCCCCCCCCCCCCCCACCCCCCCCCCCCCCCACCCCCCCCCCCCCCCACCCCCCCCCCCCCCCACCCCCCCCCCCCCCCACCCCCCCCCCCCCCCACCCCCCCCCCCCCCCACCCCCCCCCCCCCCCACCCCCCCCCCCCCCCACCCCCCCCCCCCCCCACCCCCCCCCCCCCCCACCCCCCCCCCCCCCCACCCCCCCCCCCCCCCACCCCCCCCCCCCCCCACCCCCCCCCCCCCCCACCCCCCCCCCCCCCCACCCCCCCCCCCCCCCACCCCCCCCCCCCCCCACCCCCCCCCCCCCCCACCCCCCCCCCCCCCCACCCCCCCCCCCCCCCACCCCCCCCCCCCCCCACCCCCCCCCCCCCCCACCCCCCCCCCCCCCCACCCCCCCCCCCCCCCACCCCCCCCCCCCCCCACCCCCCCCCCCCCCCACCCCCCCCCCCCCCCACCCCCCCCCCCCCCCACCCCCCCCCCCCCCCACCCCCCCCCCCCCCCACCCCCCCCCCCCCCCACCCCCCCCCCCCCCCACCCCCCCCCCCCCCCACCCCCCCCCCCCCCCACCCCCCCCCCCCCCCACCCCCCCCCCCCCCCACCCCCCCCCCCCCCCACCCCCCCCCCCCCCCACCCCCCCCCCCCCCCACCCCCCCCCCCCCCCACCCCCCCCCCCCCCCACCCCCCCCCCCCCCCACCCCCCCCCCCCCCCACCCCCCCCCCCCCCCACCCCCCCCCCCCCCCACCCCCCCCCCCCCCCACCCCCCCCCCCCCCCACCCCCCCCCCCCCCCACCCCCCCCCCCCCCCACCCCCCCCCCCCCCCACCCCCCCCCCCCCCCACCCCCCCCCCCCCCCACCCCCCCCCCCCCCCACCCCCCCCCCCCCCCACCCCCCCCCCCCCCCACCCCCCCCCCCCCCCACCCCCCCCCCCCCCCACCCCCCCCCCCCCCCACCCCCCCCCCCCCCCACCCCCCCCCCCCCCCACCCCCCCCCCCCCCCACCCCCCCCCCCCCCCACCCCCCCCCCCCCCCACCCCCCCCCCCCCCCACCCCCCCCCCCCCCCACCCCCCCCCCCCCCCACCCCCCCCCCCCCCCACCCCCCCCCCCCCCCACCCCCCCCCCCCCCCACCCCCCCCCCCCCCCACCCCCCCCCCCCCCCACCCCCCCCCCCCCCCACCCCCCCCCCCCCCCACCCCCCCCCCCCCCCACCCCCCCCCCCCCCCACCCCCCCCCCCCCCCACCCCCCCCCCCCCCCACCCCCCCCCCCCCCCACCCCCCCCCCCCCCCACCCCCCCCCCCCCCCACCCCCCCCCCCCCCCACCCCCCCCCCCCCCCACCCCCCCCCCCCCCCACCCCCCCCCCCCCCCACCCCCCCCCCCCCCCACCCCCCCCCCCCCCCACCCCCCCCCCCCCCCACCCCCCCCCCCCCCCACCCCCCCCCCCCCCCACCCCCCCCCCCCCCCACCCCCCCCCCCCCCCACCCCCCCCCCCCCCCACCCCCCCCCCCCCCCACCCCCCCCCCCCCCCACCCCCCCCCCCCCCCACCCCCCCCCCCCCCCACCCCCCCCCCCCCCCACCCCCCCCCCCCCCCACCCCCCCCCCCCCCCACCCCCCCCCCCCCCCACCCCCCCCCCCCCCCACCCCCCCCCCCCCCCACCCCCCCCCCCCCCCACCCCCCCCCCCCCCCACCCCCCCCCCCCCCCACCCCCCCCCCCCCCCACCCCCCCCCCCCCCCACCCCCCCCCCCCCCCACCCCCCCCCCCCCCCACCCCCCCCCCCCCCCACCCCCCCCCCCCCCCACCCCCCCCCCCCCCCACCCCCCCCCCCCCCCACCCCCCCCCCCCCCCACCCCCCCCCCCCCCCACCCCCCCCCCCCCCCACCCCCCCCCCCCCCCACCCCCCCCCCCCCCCACCCCCCCCCCCCCCCACCCCCCCCCCCCCCCACCCCCCCCCCCCCCCACCCCCCCCCCCCCCCACCCCCCCCCCCCCCCACCCCCCCCCCCCCCCACCCCCCCCCCCCCCCACCCCCCCCCCCCCCCACCCCCCCCCCCCCCCACCCCCCCCCCCCCCCACCCCCCCCCCCCCCCACCCCCCCCCCCCCCCACCCCCCCCCCCCCCCACCCCCCCCCCCCCCCACCCCCCCCCCCCCCCACCCCCCCCCCCCCCCACCCCCCCCCCCCCCCACCCCCCCCCCCCCCCACCCCCCCCCCCCCCCACCCCCCCCCCCCCCCACCCCCCCCCCCCCCCACCCCCCCCCCCCCCCACCCCCCCCCCCCCCCACCCCCCCCCCCCCCCACCCCCCCCCCCCCCCACCCCCCCCCCCCCCCACCCCCCCCCCCCCCCACCCCCCCCCCCCCCCACCCCCCCCCCCCCCCACCCCCCCCCCCCCCCACCCCCCCCCCCCCCCACCCCCCCCCCCCCCCACCCCCCCCCCCCCCCACCCCCCCCCCCCCCCACCCCCCCCCCCCCCCACCCCCCCCCCCCCCCACCCCCCCCCCCCCCCACCCCCCCCCCCCCCCACCCCCCCCCCCCCCCACCCCCCCCCCCCCCCACCCCCCCCCCCCCCCACCCCCCCCCCCCCCCACCCCCCCCCCCCCCCACCCCCCCCCCCCCCCACCCCCCCCCCCCCCCACCCCCCCCCCCCCCCACCCCCCCCCCCCCCCACCCCCCCCCCCCCCCACCCCCCCCCCCCCCCACCCCCCCCCCCCCCCACCCCCCCCCCCCCCCACCCCCCCCCCCCCCCACCCCCCCCCCCCCCCACCCCCCCCCCCCCCCACCCCCCCCCCCCCCCACCCCCCCCCCCCCCCACCCCCCCCCCCCCCCACCCCCCCCCCCCCCCACCCCCCCCCCCCCCCACCCCCCCCCCCCCCCACCCCCCCCCCCCCCCACCCCCCCCCCCCCCCACCCCCCCCCCCCCCCACCCCCCCCCCCCCCCACCCCCCCCCCCCCCCACCCCCCCCCCCCCCCACCCCCCCCCCCCCCCACCCCCCCCCCCCCCCACCCCCCCCCCCCCCCACCCCCCCCCCCCCCCACCCCCCCCCCCCCCCACCCCCCCCCCCCCCCACCCCCCCCCCCCCCCACCCCCCCCCCCCCCCACCCCCCCCCCCCCCCACCCCCCCCCCCCCCCACCCCCCCCCCCCCCCACCCCCCCCCCCCCCCACCCCCCCCCCCCCCCACCCCCCCCCCCCCCCACCCCCCCCCCCCCCCACCCCCCCCCCCCCCCACCCCCCCCCCCCCCCACCCCCCCCCCCCCCCACCCCCCCCCCCCCCCACCCCCCCCCCCCCCCACCCCCCCCCCCCCCCACCCCCCCCCCCCCCCACCCCCCCCCCCCCCCACCCCCCCCCCCCCCCACCCCCCCCCCCCCCCACCCCCCCCCCCCCCCACCCCCCCCCCCCCCCACCCCCCCCCCCCCCCACCCCCCCCCCCCCCCACCCCCCCCCCCCCCCACCCCCCCCCCCCCCCACCCCCCCCCCCCCCCACCCCCCCCCCCCCCCACCCCCCCCCCCCCCCACCCCCCCCCCCCCCCACCCCCCCCCCCCCCCACCCCCCCCCCCCCCCACCCCCCCCCCCCCCCACCCCCCCCCCCCCCCACCCCCCCCCCCCCCCACCCCCCCCCCCCCCCACCCCCCCCCCCCCCCACCCCCCCCCCCCCCCACCCCCCCCCCCCCCCACCCCCCCCCCCCCCCACCCCCCCCCCCCCCCACCCCCCCCCCCCCCCACCCCCCCCCCCCCCCACCCCCCCCCCCCCCCACCCCCCCCCCCCCCCACCCCCCCCCCCCCCCACCCCCCCCCCCCCCCACCCCCCCCCCCCCCCACCCCCCCCCCCCCCCACCCCCCCCCCCCCCCACCCCCCCCCCCCCCCACCCCCCCCCCCCCCCACCCCCCCCCCCCCCCACCCCCCCCCCCCCCCACCCCCCCCCCCCCCCACCCCCCCCCCCCCCCACCCCCCCCCCCCCCCACCCCCCCCCCCCCCCACCCCCCCCCCCCCCCACCCCCCCCCCCCCCCACCCCCCCCCCCCCCCACCCCCCCCCCCCCCCACCCCCCCCCCCCCCCACCCCCCCCCCCCCCCACCCCCCCCCCCCCCCACCCCCCCCCCCCCCCACCCCCCCCCCCCCCCACCCCCCCCCCCCCCCACCCCCCCCCCCCCCCACCCCCCCCCCCCCCCACCCCCCCCCCCCCCCACCCCCCCCCCCCCCCACCCCCCCCCCCCCCCACCCCCCCCCCCCCCCACCCCCCCCCCCCCCCACCCCCCCCCCCCCCCACCCCCCCCCCCCCCCACCCCCCCCCCCCCCCACCCCCCCCCCCCCCCACCCCCCCCCCCCCCCACCCCCCCCCCCCCCCACCCCCCCCCCCCCCCACCCCCCCCCCCCCCCACCCCCCCCCCCCCCCACCCCCCCCCCCCCCCACCCCCCCCCCCCCCCACCCCCCCCCCCCCCCACCCCCCCCCCCCCCCACCCCCCCCCCCCCCCACCCCCCCCCCCCCCCACCCCCCCCCCCCCCCACCCCCCCCCCCCCCCACCCCCCCCCCCCCCCACCCCCCCCCCCCCCCACCCCCCCCCCCCCCCACCCCCCCCCCCCCCCACCCCCCCCCCCCCCCACCCCCCCCCCCCCCCACCCCCCCCCCCCCCCACCCCCCCCCCCCCCCACCCCCCCCCCCCCCCACCCCCCCCCCCCCCCACCCCCCCCCCCCCCCACCCCCCCCCCCCCCCACCCCCCCCCCCCCCCACCCCCCCCCCCCCCCACCCCCCCCCCCCCCCACCCCCCCCCCCCCCCACCCCCCCCCCCCCCCACCCCCCCCCCCCCCCACCCCCCCCCCCCCCCACCCCCCCCCCCCCCCACCCCCCCCCCCCCCCACCCCCCCCCCCCCCCACCCCCCCCCCCCCCCACCCCCCCCCCCCCCCACCCCCCCCCCCCCCCACCCCCCCCCCCCCCCACCCCCCCCCCCCCCCACCCCCCCCCCCCCCCACCCCCCCCCCCCCCCACCCCCCCCCCCCCCCACCCCCCCCCCCCCCCACCCCCCCCCCCCCCCACCCCCCCCCCCCCCCACCCCCCCCCCCCCCCACCCCCCCCCCCCCCCACCCCCCCCCCCCCCCACCCCCCCCCCCCCCCACCCCCCCCCCCCCCCACCCCCCCCCCCCCCCACCCCCCCCCCCCCCCACCCCCCCCCCCCCCCACCCCCCCCCCCCCCCACCCCCCCCCCCCCCCACCCCCCCCCCCCCCCACCCCCCCCCCCCCCCACCCCCCCCCCCCCCCACCCCCCCCCCCCCCCACCCCCCCCCCCCCCCACCCCCCCCCCCCCCCACCCCCCCCCCCCCCCACCCCCCCCCCCCCCCACCCCCCCCCCCCCCCACCCCCCCCCCCCCCCACCCCCCCCCCCCCCCACCCCCCCCCCCCCCCACCCCCCCCCCCCCCCACCCCCCCCCCCCCCCACCCCCCCCCCCCCCCACCCCCCCCCCCCCCCACCCCCCCCCCCCCCCACCCCCCCCCCCCCCCACCCCCCCCCCCCCCCACCCCCCCCCCCCCCCACCCCCCCCCCCCCCCACCCCCCCCCCCCCCCACCCCCCCCCCCCCCCACCCCCCCCCCCCCCCACCCCCCCCCCCCCCCACCCCCCCCCCCCCCCACCCCCCCCCCCCCCCACCCCCCCCCCCCCCCACCCCCCCCCCCCCCCACCCCCCCCCCCCCCCACCCCCCCCCCCCCCCACCCCCCCCCCCCCCCACCCCCCCCCCCCCCCACCCCCCCCCCCCCCCACCCCCCCCCCCCCCCACCCCCCCCCCCCCCCACCCCCCCCCCCCCCCACCCCCCCCCCCCCCCACCCCCCCCCCCCCCCACCCCCCCCCCCCCCCACCCCCCCCCCCCCCCACCCCCCCCCCCCCCCACCCCCCCCCCCCCCCACCCCCCCCCCCCCCCACCCCCCCCCCCCCCCACCCCCCCCCCCCCCCACCCCCCCCCCCCCCCACCCCCCCCCCCCCCCACCCCCCCCCCCCCCCACCCCCCCCCCCCCCCACCCCCCCCCCCCCCCACCCCCCCCCCCCCCCACCCCCCCCCCCCCCCACCCCCCCCCCCCCCCACCCCCCCCCCCCCCCACCCCCCCCCCCCCCCACCCCCCCCCCCCCCCACCCCCCCCCCCCCCCACCCCCCCCCCCCCCCACCCCCCCCCCCCCCCACCCCCCCCCCCCCCCACCCCCCCCCCCCCCCACCCCCCCCCCCCCCCACCCCCCCCCCCCCCCACCCCCCCCCCCCCCCACCCCCCCCCCCCCCCACCCCCCCCCCCCCCCACCCCCCCCCCCCCCCACCCCCCCCCCCCCCCACCCCCCCCCCCCCCCACCCCCCCCCCCCCCCACCCCCCCCCCCCCCCACCCCCCCCCCCCCCCACCCCCCCCCCCCCCCACCCCCCCCCCCCCCCACCCCCCCCCCCCCCCACCCCCCCCCCCCCCCACCCCCCCCCCCCCCCACCCCCCCCCCCCCCCACCCCCCCCCCCCCCCACCCCCCCCCCCCCCCACCCCCCCCCCCCCCCACCCCCCCCCCCCCCCACCCCCCCCCCCCCCCACCCCCCCCCCCCCCCACCCCCCCCCCCCCCCACCCCCCCCCCCCCCCACCCCCCCCCCCCCCCACCCCCCCCCCCCCCCACCCCCCCCCCCCCCCACCCCCCCCCCCCCCCACCCCCCCCCCCCCCCACCCCCCCCCCCCCCCACCCCCCCCCCCCCCCACCCCCCCCCCCCCCCACCCCCCCCCCCCCCCACCCCCCCCCCCCCCCACCCCCCCCCCCCCCCACCCCCCCCCCCCCCCACCCCCCCCCCCCCCCACCCCCCCCCCCCCCCACCCCCCCCCCCCCCCACCCCCCCCCCCCCCCACCCCCCCCCCCCCCCACCCCCCCCCCCCCCCACCCCCCCCCCCCCCCACCCCCCCCCCCCCCCACCCCCCCCCCCCCCCACCCCCCCCCCCCCCCACCCCCCCCCCCCCCCACCCCCCCCCCCCCCCACCCCCCCCCCCCCCCACCCCCCCCCCCCCCCACCCCCCCCCCCCCCCACCCCCCCCCCCCCCCACCCCCCCCCCCCCCCACCCCCCCCCCCCCCCACCCCCCCCCCCCCCCACCCCCCCCCCCCCCCACCCCCCCCCCCCCCCACCCCCCCCCCCCCCCACCCCCCCCCCCCCCCACCCCCCCCCCCCCCCACCCCCCCCCCCCCCCACCCCCCCCCCCCCCCACCCCCCCCCCCCCCCACCCCCCCCCCCCCCCACCCCCCCCCCCCCCCACCCCCCCCCCCCCCCACCCCCCCCCCCCCCCACCCCCCCCCCCCCCCACCCCCCCCCCCCCCCACCCCCCCCCCCCCCCACCCCCCCCCCCCCCCACCCCCCCCCCCCCCCACCCCCCCCCCCCCCCACCCCCCCCCCCCCCCACCCCCCCCCCCCCCCACCCCCCCCCCCCCCCACCCCCCCCCCCCCCCACCCCCCCCCCCCCCCACCCCCCCCCCCCCCCACCCCCCCCCCCCCCCACCCCCCCCCCCCCCCACCCCCCCCCCCCCCCACCCCCCCCCCCCCCCACCCCCCCCCCCCCCCACCCCCCCCCCCCCCCACCCCCCCCCCCCCCCACCCCCCCCCCCCCCCACCCCCCCCCCCCCCCACCCCCCCCCCCCCCCACCCCCCCCCCCCCCCACCCCCCCCCCCCCCCACCCCCCCCCCCCCCCACCCCCCCCCCCCCCCACCCCCCCCCCCCCCCACCCCCCCCCCCCCCCACCCCCCCCCCCCCCCACCCCCCCCCCCCCCCACCCCCCCCCCCCCCCACCCCCCCCCCCCCCCACCCCCCCCCCCCCCCACCCCCCCCCCCCCCCACCCCCCCCCCCCCCCACCCCCCCCCCCCCCCACCCCCCCCCCCCCCCACCCCCCCCCCCCCCCACCCCCCCCCCCCCCCACCCCCCCCCCCCCCCACCCCCCCCCCCCCCCACCCCCCCCCCCCCCCACCCCCCCCCCCCCCCACCCCCCCCCCCCCCCACCCCCCCCCCCCCCCACCCCCCCCCCCCCCCACCCCCCCCCCCCCCCACCCCCCCCCCCCCCCACCCCCCCCCCCCCCCACCCCCCCCCCCCCCCACCCCCCCCCCCCCCCACCCCCCCCCCCCCCCACCCCCCCCCCCCCCCACCCCCCCCCCCCCCCACCCCCCCCCCCCCCCACCCCCCCCCCCCCCCACCCCCCCCCCCCCCCACCCCCCCCCCCCCCCACCCCCCCCCCCCCCCACCCCCCCCCCCCCCCACCCCCCCCCCCCCCCACCCCCCCCCCCCCCCACCCCCCCCCCCCCCCACCCCCCCCCCCCCCCACCCCCCCCCCCCCCCACCCCCCCCCCCCCCCACCCCCCCCCCCCCCCACCCCCCCCCCCCCCCACCCCCCCCCCCCCCCACCCCCCCCCCCCCCCACCCCCCCCCCCCCCCACCCCCCCCCCCCCCCACCCCCCCCCCCCCCCACCCCCCCCCCCCCCCACCCCCCCCCCCCCCCACCCCCCCCCCCCCCCACCCCCCCCCCCCCCCACCCCCCCCCCCCCCCACCCCCCCCCCCCCCCACCCCCCCCCCCCCCCACCCCCCCCCCCCCCCACCCCCCCCCCCCCCCACCCCCCCCCCCCCCCACCCCCCCCCCCCCCCACCCCCCCCCCCCCCCACCCCCCCCCCCCCCCACCCCCCCCCCCCCCCACCCCCCCCCCCCCCCACCCCCCCCCCCCCCCACCCCCCCCCCCCCCCACCCCCCCCCCCCCCCACCCCCCCCCCCCCCCACCCCCCCCCCCCCCCACCCCCCCCCCCCCCCACCCCCCCCCCCCCCCACCCCCCCCCCCCCCCACCCCCCCCCCCCCCCACCCCCCCCCCCCCCCACCCCCCCCCCCCCCCACCCCCCCCCCCCCCCACCCCCCCCCCCCCCCACCCCCCCCCCCCCCCACCCCCCCCCCCCCCCACCCCCCCCCCCCCCCACCCCCCCCCCCCCCCACCCCCCCCCCCCCCCACCCCCCCCCCCCCCCACCCCCCCCCCCCCCCACCCCCCCCCCCCCCCACCCCCCCCCCCCCCCACCCCCCCCCCCCCCCACCCCCCCCCCCCCCCACCCCCCCCCCCCCCCACCCCCCCCCCCCCCCACCCCCCCCCCCCCCCACCCCCCCCCCCCCCCACCCCCCCCCCCCCCCACCCCCCCCCCCCCCCACCCCCCCCCCCCCCCACCCCCCCCCCCCCCCACCCCCCCCCCCCCCCACCCCCCCCCCCCCCCACCCCCCCCCCCCCCCACCCCCCCCCCCCCCCACCCCCCCCCCCCCCCACCCCCCCCCCCCCCCACCCCCCCCCCCCCCCACCCCCCCCCCCCCCCACCCCCCCCCCCCCCCACCCCCCCCCCCCCCCACCCCCCCCCCCCCCCACCCCCCCCCCCCCCCACCCCCCCCCCCCCCCACCCCCCCCCCCCCCCACCCCCCCCCCCCCCCACCCCCCCCCCCCCCCACCCCCCCCCCCCCCCACCCCCCCCCCCCCCCACCCCCCCCCCCCCCCACCCCCCCCCCCCCCCACCCCCCCCCCCCCCCACCCCCCCCCCCCCCCACCCCCCCCCCCCCCCACCCCCCCCCCCCCCCACCCCCCCCCCCCCCCACCCCCCCCCCCCCCCACCCCCCCCCCCCCCCACCCCCCCCCCCCCCCACCCCCCCCCCCCCCCACCCCCCCCCCCCCCCACCCCCCCCCCCCCCCACCCCCCCCCCCCCCCACCCCCCCCCCCCCCCACCCCCCCCCCCCCCCACCCCCCCCCCCCCCCACCCCCCCCCCCCCCCACCCCCCCCCCCCCCCACCCCCCCCCCCCCCCACCCCCCCCCCCCCCCACCCCCCCCCCCCCCCACCCCCCCCCCCCCCCACCCCCCCCCCCCCCCACCCCCCCCCCCCCCCACCCCCCCCCCCCCCCACCCCCCCCCCCCCCCACCCCCCCCCCCCCCCACCCCCCCCCCCCCCCACCCCCCCCCCCCCCCACCCCCCCCCCCCCCCACCCCCCCCCCCCCCCACCCCCCCCCCCCCCCACCCCCCCCCCCCCCCACCCCCCCCCCCCCCCACCCCCCCCCCCCCCCACCCCCCCCCCCCCCCACCCCCCCCCCCCCCCACCCCCCCCCCCCCCCACCCCCCCCCCCCCCCACCCCCCCCCCCCCCCACCCCCCCCCCCCCCCACCCCCCCCCCCCCCCACCCCCCCCCCCCCCCACCCCCCCCCCCCCCCACCCCCCCCCCCCCCCACCCCCCCCCCCCCCCACCCCCCCCCCCCCCCACCCCCCCCCCCCCCCACCCCCCCCCCCCCCCACCCCCCCCCCCCCCCACCCCCCCCCCCCCCCACCCCCCCCCCCCCCCACCCCCCCCCCCCCCCACCCCCCCCCCCCCCCACCCCCCCCCCCCCCCACCCCCCCCCCCCCCCACCCCCCCCCCCCCCCACCCCCCCCCCCCCCCACCCCCCCCCCCCCCCACCCCCCCCCCCCCCCACCCCCCCCCCCCCCCACCCCCCCCCCCCCCCACCCCCCCCCCCCCCCACCCCCCCCCCCCCCCACCCCCCCCCCCCCCCACCCCCCCCCCCCCCCACCCCCCCCCCCCCCCACCCCCCCCCCCCCCCACCCCCCCCCCCCCCCACCCCCCCCCCCCCCCACCCCCCCCCCCCCCCACCCCCCCCCCCCCCCACCCCCCCCCCCCCCCACCCCCCCCCCCCCCCACCCCCCCCCCCCCCCACCCCCCCCCCCCCCCACCCCCCCCCCCCCCCACCCCCCCCCCCCCCCACCCCCCCCCCCCCCCACCCCCCCCCCCCCCCACCCCCCCCCCCCCCCACCCCCCCCCCCCCCCACCCCCCCCCCCCCCCACCCCCCCCCCCCCCCACCCCCCCCCCCCCCCACCCCCCCCCCCCCCCACCCCCCCCCCCCCCCACCCCCCCCCCCCCCCACCCCCCCCCCCCCCCACCCCCCCCCCCCCCCACCCCCCCCCCCCCCCACCCCCCCCCCCCCCCACCCCCCCCCCCCCCCACCCCCCCCCCCCCCCACCCCCCCCCCCCCCCACCCCCCCCCCCCCCCACCCCCCCCCCCCCCCACCCCCCCCCCCCCCCACCCCCCCCCCCCCCCACCCCCCCCCCCCCCCACCCCCCCCCCCCCCCACCCCCCCCCCCCCCCACCCCCCCCCCCCCCCACCCCCCCCCCCCCCCACCCCCCCCCCCCCCCACCCCCCCCCCCCCCCACCCCCCCCCCCCCCCACCCCCCCCCCCCCCCACCCCCCCCCCCCCCCACCCCCCCCCCCCCCCACCCCCCCCCCCCCCCACCCCCCCCCCCCCCCACCCCCCCCCCCCCCCACCCCCCCCCCCCCCCACCCCCCCCCCCCCCCACCCCCCCCCCCCCCCACCCCCCCCCCCCCCCACCCCCCCCCCCCCCCACCCCCCCCCCCCCCCACCCCCCCCCCCCCCCACCCCCCCCCCCCCCCACCCCCCCCCCCCCCCACCCCCCCCCCCCCCCACCCCCCCCCCCCCCCACCCCCCCCCCCCCCCACCCCCCCCCCCCCCCACCCCCCCCCCCCCCCACCCCCCCCCCCCCCCACCCCCCCCCCCCCCCACCCCCCCCCCCCCCCACCCCCCCCCCCCCCCACCCCCCCCCCCCCCCACCCCCCCCCCCCCCCACCCCCCCCCCCCCCCACCCCCCCCCCCCCCCACCCCCCCCCCCCCCCACCCCCCCCCCCCCCCACCCCCCCCCCCCCCCACCCCCCCCCCCCCCCACCCCCCCCCCCCCCCACCCCCCCCCCCCCCCACCCCCCCCCCCCCCCACCCCCCCCCCCCCCCACCCCCCCCCCCCCCCACCCCCCCCCCCCCCCACCCCCCCCCCCCCCCACCCCCCCCCCCCCCCACCCCCCCCCCCCCCCACCCCCCCCCCCCCCCACCCCCCCCCCCCCCCACCCCCCCCCCCCCCCACCCCCCCCCCCCCCCACCCCCCCCCCCCCCCACCCCCCCCCCCCCCCACCCCCCCCCCCCCCCACCCCCCCCCCCCCCCACCCCCCCCCCCCCCCACCCCCCCCCCCCCCCACCCCCCCCCCCCCCCACCCCCCCCCCCCCCCACCCCCCCCCCCCCCCACCCCCCCCCCCCCCCACCCCCCCCCCCCCCCACCCCCCCCCCCCCCCACCCCCCCCCCCCCCCACCCCCCCCCCCCCCCACCCCCCCCCCCCCCCACCCCCCCCCCCCCCCACCCCCCCCCCCCCCCACCCCCCCCCCCCCCCACCCCCCCCCCCCCCCACCCCCCCCCCCCCCCACCCCCCCCCCCCCCCACCCCCCCCCCCCCCCACCCCCCCCCCCCCCCACCCCCCCCCCCCCCCACCCCCCCCCCCCCCCACCCCCCCCCCCCCCCACCCCCCCCCCCCCCCACCCCCCCCCCCCCCCACCCCCCCCCCCCCCCACCCCCCCCCCCCCCCACCCCCCCCCCCCCCCACCCCCCCCCCCCCCCACCCCCCCCCCCCCCCACCCCCCCCCCCCCCCACCCCCCCCCCCCCCCACCCCCCCCCCCCCCCACCCCCCCCCCCCCCCACCCCCCCCCCCCCCCACCCCCCCCCCCCCCCACCCCCCCCCCCCCCCACCCCCCCCCCCCCCCACCCCCCCCCCCCCCCACCCCCCCCCCCCCCCACCCCCCCCCCCCCCCACCCCCCCCCCCCCCCACCCCCCCCCCCCCCCACCCCCCCCCCCCCCCACCCCCCCCCCCCCCCACCCCCCCCCCCCCCCACCCCCCCCCCCCCCCACCCCCCCCCCCCCCCACCCCCCCCCCCCCCCACCCCCCCCCCCCCCCACCCCCCCCCCCCCCCACCCCCCCCCCCCCCCACCCCCCCCCCCCCCCACCCCCCCCCCCCCCCACCCCCCCCCCCCCCCACCCCCCCCCCCCCCCACCCCCCCCCCCCCCCACCCCCCCCCCCCCCCACCCCCCCCCCCCCCCACCCCCCCCCCCCCCCACCCCCCCCCCCCCCCACCCCCCCCCCCCCCCACCCCCCCCCCCCCCCACCCCCCCCCCCCCCCACCCCCCCCCCCCCCCACCCCCCCCCCCCCCCACCCCCCCCCCCCCCCACCCCCCCCCCCCCCCACCCCCCCCCCCCCCCACCCCCCCCCCCCCCCACCCCCCCCCCCCCCCACCCCCCCCCCCCCCCACCCCCCCCCCCCCCCACCCCCCCCCCCCCCCACCCCCCCCCCCCCCCACCCCCCCCCCCCCCCACCCCCCCCCCCCCCCACCCCCCCCCCCCCCCACCCCCCCCCCCCCCCACCCCCCCCCCCCCCCACCCCCCCCCCCCCCCACCCCCCCCCCCCCCCACCCCCCCCCCCCCCCACCCCCCCCCCCCCCCACCCCCCCCCCCCCCCACCCCCCCCCCCCCCCACCCCCCCCCCCCCCCACCCCCCCCCCCCCCCACCCCCCCCCCCCCCCACCCCCCCCCCCCCCCACCCCCCCCCCCCCCCACCCCCCCCCCCCCCCACCCCCCCCCCCCCCCACCCCCCCCCCCCCCCACCCCCCCCCCCCCCCACCCCCCCCCCCCCCCACCCCCCCCCCCCCCCACCCCCCCCCCCCCCCACCCCCCCCCCCCCCCACCCCCCCCCCCCCCCACCCCCCCCCCCCCCCACCCCCCCCCCCCCCCACCCCCCCCCCCCCCCACCCCCCCCCCCCCCCACCCCCCCCCCCCCCCACCCCCCCCCCCCCCCACCCCCCCCCCCCCCCACCCCCCCCCCCCCCCACCCCCCCCCCCCCCCACCCCCCCCCCCCCCCACCCCCCCCCCCCCCCACCCCCCCCCCCCCCCACCCCCCCCCCCCCCCACCCCCCCCCCCCCCCACCCCCCCCCCCCCCCACCCCCCCCCCCCCCCACCCCCCCCCCCCCCCACCCCCCCCCCCCCCCACCCCCCCCCCCCCCCACCCCCCCCCCCCCCCACCCCCCCCCCCCCCCACCCCCCCCCCCCCCCACCCCCCCCCCCCCCCACCCCCCCCCCCCCCCACCCCCCCCCCCCCCCACCCCCCCCCCCCCCCACCCCCCCCCCCCCCCACCCCCCCCCCCCCCCACCCCCCCCCCCCCCCACCCCCCCCCCCCCCCACCCCCCCCCCCCCCCACCCCCCCCCCCCCCCACCCCCCCCCCCCCCCACCCCCCCCCCCCCCCACCCCCCCCCCCCCCCACCCCCCCCCCCCCCCACCCCCCCCCCCCCCCACCCCCCCCCCCCCCCACCCCCCCCCCCCCCCACCCCCCCCCCCCCCCACCCCCCCCCCCCCCCACCCCCCCCCCCCCCCACCCCCCCCCCCCCCCACCCCCCCCCCCCCCCACCCCCCCCCCCCCCCACCCCCCCCCCCCCCCACCCCCCCCCCCCCCCACCCCCCCCCCCCCCCACCCCCCCCCCCCCCCACCCCCCCCCCCCCCCACCCCCCCCCCCCCCCACCCCCCCCCCCCCCCACCCCCCCCCCCCCCCACCCCCCCCCCCCCCCACCCCCCCCCCCCCCCACCCCCCCCCCCCCCCACCCCCCCCCCCCCCCACCCCCCCCCCCCCCCACCCCCCCCCCCCCCCACCCCCCCCCCCCCCCACCCCCCCCCCCCCCCACCCCCCCCCCCCCCCACCCCCCCCCCCCCCCACCCCCCCCCCCCCCCACCCCCCCCCCCCCCCACCCCCCCCCCCCCCCACCCCCCCCCCCCCCCACCCCCCCCCCCCCCCACCCCCCCCCCCCCCCACCCCCCCCCCCCCCCACCCCCCCCCCCCCCCACCCCCCCCCCCCCCCACCCCCCCCCCCCCCCACCCCCCCCCCCCCCCACCCCCCCCCCCCCCCACCCCCCCCCCCCCCCACCCCCCCCCCCCCCCACCCCCCCCCCCCCCCACCCCCCCCCCCCCCCACCCCCCCCCCCCCCCACCCCCCCCCCCCCCCACCCCCCCCCCCCCCCACCCCCCCCCCCCCCCACCCCCCCCCCCCCCCACCCCCCCCCCCCCCCACCCCCCCCCCCCCCCACCCCCCCCCCCCCCCACCCCCCCCCCCCCCCACCCCCCCCCCCCCCCACCCCCCCCCCCCCCCACCCCCCCCCCCCCCCACCCCCCCCCCCCCCCACCCCCCCCCCCCCCCACCCCCCCCCCCCCCCACCCCCCCCCCCCCCCACCCCCCCCCCCCCCCACCCCCCCCCCCCCCCACCCCCCCCCCCCCCCACCCCCCCCCCCCCCCACCCCCCCCCCCCCCCACCCCCCCCCCCCCCCACCCCCCCCCCCCCCCACCCCCCCCCCCCCCCACCCCCCCCCCCCCCCACCCCCCCCCCCCCCCACCCCCCCCCCCCCCCACCCCCCCCCCCCCCCACCCCCCCCCCCCCCCACCCCCCCCCCCCCCCACCCCCCCCCCCCCCCACCCCCCCCCCCCCCCACCCCCCCCCCCCCCCACCCCCCCCCCCCCCCACCCCCCCCCCCCCCCACCCCCCCCCCCCCCCACCCCCCCCCCCCCCCACCCCCCCCCCCCCCCACCCCCCCCCCCCCCCACCCCCCCCCCCCCCCACCCCCCCCCCCCCCCACCCCCCCCCCCCCCCACCCCCCCCCCCCCCCACCCCCCCCCCCCCCCACCCCCCCCCCCCCCCACCCCCCCCCCCCCCCACCCCCCCCCCCCCCCACCCCCCCCCCCCCCCACCCCCCCCCCCCCCCACCCCCCCCCCCCCCCACCCCCCCCCCCCCCCACCCCCCCCCCCCCCCACCCCCCCCCCCCCCCACCCCCCCCCCCCCCCACCCCCCCCCCCCCCCACCCCCCCCCCCCCCCACCCCCCCCCCCCCCCACCCCCCCCCCCCCCCACCCCCCCCCCCCCCCACCCCCCCCCCCCCCCACCCCCCCCCCCCCCCACCCCCCCCCCCCCCCACCCCCCCCCCCCCCCACCCCCCCCCCCCCCCACCCCCCCCCCCCCCCACCCCCCCCCCCCCCCACCCCCCCCCCCCCCCACCCCCCCCCCCCCCCACCCCCCCCCCCCCCCACCCCCCCCCCCCCCCACCCCCCCCCCCCCCCACCCCCCCCCCCCCCCACCCCCCCCCCCCCCCACCCCCCCCCCCCCCCACCCCCCCCCCCCCCCACCCCCCCCCCCCCCCACCCCCCCCCCCCCCCACCCCCCCCCCCCCCCACCCCCCCCCCCCCCCACCCCCCCCCCCCCCCACCCCCCCCCCCCCCCACCCCCCCCCCCCCCCACCCCCCCCCCCCCCCACCCCCCCCCCCCCCCACCCCCCCCCCCCCCCACCCCCCCCCCCCCCCACCCCCCCCCCCCCCCACCCCCCCCCCCCCCCACCCCCCCCCCCCCCCACCCCCCCCCCCCCCCACCCCCCCCCCCCCCCACCCCCCCCCCCCCCCACCCCCCCCCCCCCCCACCCCCCCCCCCCCCCACCCCCCCCCCCCCCCACCCCCCCCCCCCCCCACCCCCCCCCCCCCCCACCCCCCCCCCCCCCCACCCCCCCCCCCCCCCACCCCCCCCCCCCCCCACCCCCCCCCCCCCCCACCCCCCCCCCCCCCCACCCCCCCCCCCCCCCACCCCCCCCCCCCCCCACCCCCCCCCCCCCCCACCCCCCCCCCCCCCCACCCCCCCCCCCCCCCACCCCCCCCCCCCCCCACCCCCCCCCCCCCCCACCCCCCCCCCCCCCCACCCCCCCCCCCCCCCACCCCCCCCCCCCCCCACCCCCCCCCCCCCCCACCCCCCCCCCCCCCCACCCCCCCCCCCCCCCACCCCCCCCCCCCCCCACCCCCCCCCCCCCCCACCCCCCCCCCCCCCCACCCCCCCCCCCCCCCACCCCCCCCCCCCCCCACCCCCCCCCCCCCCCACCCCCCCCCCCCCCCACCCCCCCCCCCCCCCACCCCCCCCCCCCCCCACCCCCCCCCCCCCCCACCCCCCCCCCCCCCCACCCCCCCCCCCCCCCACCCCCCCCCCCCCCCACCCCCCCCCCCCCCCACCCCCCCCCCCCCCCACCCCCCCCCCCCCCCACCCCCCCCCCCCCCCACCCCCCCCCCCCCCCACCCCCCCCCCCCCCCACCCCCCCCCCCCCCCACCCCCCCCCCCCCCCACCCCCCCCCCCCCCCACCCCCCCCCCCCCCCACCCCCCCCCCCCCCCACCCCCCCCCCCCCCCACCCCCCCCCCCCCCCACCCCCCCCCCCCCCCACCCCCCCCCCCCCCCACCCCCCCCCCCCCCCACCCCCCCCCCCCCCCACCCCCCCCCCCCCCCACCCCCCCCCCCCCCCACCCCCCCCCCCCCCCACCCCCCCCCCCCCCCACCCCCCCCCCCCCCCACCCCCCCCCCCCCCCACCCCCCCCCCCCCCCACCCCCCCCCCCCCCCACCCCCCCCCCCCCCCACCCCCCCCCCCCCCCACCCCCCCCCCCCCCCACCCCCCCCCCCCCCCACCCCCCCCCCCCCCCACCCCCCCCCCCCCCCACCCCCCCCCCCCCCCACCCCCCCCCCCCCCCACCCCCCCCCCCCCCCACCCCCCCCCCCCCCCACCCCCCCCCCCCCCCACCCCCCCCCCCCCCCACCCCCCCCCCCCCCCACCCCCCCCCCCCCCCACCCCCCCCCCCCCCCACCCCCCCCCCCCCCCACCCCCCCCCCCCCCCACCCCCCCCCCCCCCCACCCCCCCCCCCCCCCACCCCCCCCCCCCCCCACCCCCCCCCCCCCCCACCCCCCCCCCCCCCCACCCCCCCCCCCCCCCACCCCCCCCCCCCCCCACCCCCCCCCCCCCCCACCCCCCCCCCCCCCCACCCCCCCCCCCCCCCACCCCCCCCCCCCCCCACCCCCCCCCCCCCCCACCCCCCCCCCCCCCCACCCCCCCCCCCCCCCACCCCCCCCCCCCCCCACCCCCCCCCCCCCCCACCCCCCCCCCCCCCCACCCCCCCCCCCCCCCACCCCCCCCCCCCCCCACCCCCCCCCCCCCCCACCCCCCCCCCCCCCCACCCCCCCCCCCCCCCACCCCCCCCCCCCCCCACCCCCCCCCCCCCCCACCCCCCCCCCCCCCCACCCCCCCCCCCCCCCACCCCCCCCCCCCCCCACCCCCCCCCCCCCCCACCCCCCCCCCCCCCCACCCCCCCCCCCCCCCACCCCCCCCCCCCCCCACCCCCCCCCCCCCCCACCCCCCCCCCCCCCCACCCCCCCCCCCCCCCACCCCCCCCCCCCCCCACCCCCCCCCCCCCCCACCCCCCCCCCCCCCCACCCCCCCCCCCCCCCACCCCCCCCCCCCCCCACCCCCCCCCCCCCCCACCCCCCCCCCCCCCCACCCCCCCCCCCCCCCACCCCCCCCCCCCCCCACCCCCCCCCCCCCCCACCCCCCCCCCCCCCCACCCCCCCCCCCCCCCACCCCCCCCCCCCCCCACCCCCCCCCCCCCCCACCCCCCCCCCCCCCCACCCCCCCCCCCCCCCACCCCCCCCCCCCCCCACCCCCCCCCCCCCCCACCCCCCCCCCCCCCCACCCCCCCCCCCCCCCACCCCCCCCCCCCCCCACCCCCCCCCCCCCCCACCCCCCCCCCCCCCCACCCCCCCCCCCCCCCACCCCCCCCCCCCCCCACCCCCCCCCCCCCCCACCCCCCCCCCCCCCCACCCCCCCCCCCCCCCACCCCCCCCCCCCCCCACCCCCCCCCCCCCCCACCCCCCCCCCCCCCCACCCCCCCCCCCCCCCACCCCCCCCCCCCCCCACCCCCCCCCCCCCCCACCCCCCCCCCCCCCCACCCCCCCCCCCCCCCACCCCCCCCCCCCCCCACCCCCCCCCCCCCCCACCCCCCCCCCCCCCCACCCCCCCCCCCCCCCACCCCCCCCCCCCCCCACCCCCCCCCCCCCCCACCCCCCCCCCCCCCCACCCCCCCCCCCCCCCACCCCCCCCCCCCCCCACCCCCCCCCCCCCCCACCCCCCCCCCCCCCCACCCCCCCCCCCCCCCACCCCCCCCCCCCCCCACCCCCCCCCCCCCCCACCCCCCCCCCCCCCCACCCCCCCCCCCCCCCACCCCCCCCCCCCCCCACCCCCCCCCCCCCCCACCCCCCCCCCCCCCCACCCCCCCCCCCCCCCACCCCCCCCCCCCCCCACCCCCCCCCCCCCCCACCCCCCCCCCCCCCCACCCCCCCCCCCCCCCACCCCCCCCCCCCCCCACCCCCCCCCCCCCCCACCCCCCCCCCCCCCCACCCCCCCCCCCCCCCACCCCCCCCCCCCCCCACCCCCCCCCCCCCCCACCCCCCCCCCCCCCCACCCCCCCCCCCCCCCACCCCCCCCCCCCCCCACCCCCCCCCCCCCCCACCCCCCCCCCCCCCCACCCCCCCCCCCCCCCACCCCCCCCCCCCCCCACCCCCCCCCCCCCCCACCCCCCCCCCCCCCCACCCCCCCCCCCCCCCACCCCCCCCCCCCCCCACCCCCCCCCCCCCCCACCCCCCCCCCCCCCCACCCCCCCCCCCCCCCACCCCCCCCCCCCCCCACCCCCCCCCCCCCCCACCCCCCCCCCCCCCCACCCCCCCCCCCCCCCACCCCCCCCCCCCCCCACCCCCCCCCCCCCCCACCCCCCCCCCCCCCCACCCCCCCCCCCCCCCACCCCCCCCCCCCCCCACCCCCCCCCCCCCCCACCCCCCCCCCCCCCCACCCCCCCCCCCCCCCACCCCCCCCCCCCCCCACCCCCCCCCCCCCCCACCCCCCCCCCCCCCCACCCCCCCCCCCCCCCACCCCCCCCCCCCCCCACCCCCCCCCCCCCCCACCCCCCCCCCCCCCCACCCCCCCCCCCCCCCACCCCCCCCCCCCCCCACCCCCCCCCCCCCCCACCCCCCCCCCCCCCCACCCCCCCCCCCCCCCACCCCCCCCCCCCCCCACCCCCCCCCCCCCCCACCCCCCCCCCCCCCCACCCCCCCCCCCCCCCACCCCCCCCCCCCCCCACCCCCCCCCCCCCCCACCCCCCCCCCCCCCCACCCCCCCCCCCCCCCACCCCCCCCCCCCCCCACCCCCCCCCCCCCCCACCCCCCCCCCCCCCCACCCCCCCCCCCCCCCACCCCCCCCCCCCCCCACCCCCCCCCCCCCCCACCCCCCCCCCCCCCCACCCCCCCCCCCCCCCACCCCCCCCCCCCCCCACCCCCCCCCCCCCCCACCCCCCCCCCCCCCCACCCCCCCCCCCCCCCACCCCCCCCCCCCCCCACCCCCCCCCCCCCCCACCCCCCCCCCCCCCCACCCCCCCCCCCCCCCACCCCCCCCCCCCCCCACCCCCCCCCCCCCCCACCCCCCCCCCCCCCCACCCCCCCCCCCCCCCACCCCCCCCCCCCCCCACCCCCCCCCCCCCCCACCCCCCCCCCCCCCCACCCCCCCCCCCCCCCACCCCCCCCCCCCCCCACCCCCCCCCCCCCCCACCCCCCCCCCCCCCCACCCCCCCCCCCCCCCACCCCCCCCCCCCCCCACCCCCCCCCCCCCCCACCCCCCCCCCCCCCCACCCCCCCCCCCCCCCACCCCCCCCCCCCCCCACCCCCCCCCCCCCCCACCCCCCCCCCCCCCCACCCCCCCCCCCCCCCACCCCCCCCCCCCCCCACCCCCCCCCCCCCCCACCCCCCCCCCCCCCCACCCCCCCCCCCCCCCACCCCCCCCCCCCCCCACCCCCCCCCCCCCCCACCCCCCCCCCCCCCCACCCCCCCCCCCCCCCACCCCCCCCCCCCCCCACCCCCCCCCCCCCCCACCCCCCCCCCCCCCCACCCCCCCCCCCCCCCACCCCCCCCCCCCCCCACCCCCCCCCCCCCCCACCCCCCCCCCCCCCCACCCCCCCCCCCCCCCACCCCCCCCCCCCCCCACCCCCCCCCCCCCCCACCCCCCCCCCCCCCCACCCCCCCCCCCCCCCACCCCCCCCCCCCCCCACCCCCCCCCCCCCCCACCCCCCCCCCCCCCCACCCCCCCCCCCCCCCACCCCCCCCCCCCCCCACCCCCCCCCCCCCCCACCCCCCCCCCCCCCCACCCCCCCCCCCCCCCACCCCCCCCCCCCCCCACCCCCCCCCCCCCCCACCCCCCCCCCCCCCCACCCCCCCCCCCCCCCACCCCCCCCCCCCCCCACCCCCCCCCCCCCCCACCCCCCCCCCCCCCCACCCCCCCCCCCCCCCACCCCCCCCCCCCCCCACCCCCCCCCCCCCCCACCCCCCCCCCCCCCCACCCCCCCCCCCCCCCACCCCCCCCCCCCCCCACCCCCCCCCCCCCCCACCCCCCCCCCCCCCCACCCCCCCCCCCCCCCACCCCCCCCCCCCCCCACCCCCCCCCCCCCCCACCCCCCCCCCCCCCCACCCCCCCCCCCCCCCACCCCCCCCCCCCCCCACCCCCCCCCCCCCCCACCCCCCCCCCCCCCCACCCCCCCCCCCCCCCACCCCCCCCCCCCCCCACCCCCCCCCCCCCCCACCCCCCCCCCCCCCCACCCCCCCCCCCCCCCACCCCCCCCCCCCCCCACCCCCCCCCCCCCCCACCCCCCCCCCCCCCCACCCCCCCCCCCCCCCACCCCCCCCCCCCCCCACCCCCCCCCCCCCCCACCCCCCCCCCCCCCCACCCCCCCCCCCCCCCACCCCCCCCCCCCCCCACCCCCCCCCCCCCCCACCCCCCCCCCCCCCCACCCCCCCCCCCCCCCACCCCCCCCCCCCCCCACCCCCCCCCCCCCCCACCCCCCCCCCCCCCCACCCCCCCCCCCCCCCACCCCCCCCCCCCCCCACCCCCCCCCCCCCCCACCCCCCCCCCCCCCCACCCCCCCCCCCCCCCACCCCCCCCCCCCCCCACCCCCCCCCCCCCCCACCCCCCCCCCCCCCCACCCCCCCCCCCCCCCACCCCCCCCCCCCCCCACCCCCCCCCCCCCCCACCCCCCCCCCCCCCCACCCCCCCCCCCCCCCACCCCCCCCCCCCCCCACCCCCCCCCCCCCCCACCCCCCCCCCCCCCCACCCCCCCCCCCCCCCACCCCCCCCCCCCCCCACCCCCCCCCCCCCCCACCCCCCCCCCCCCCCACCCCCCCCCCCCCCCACCCCCCCCCCCCCCCACCCCCCCCCCCCCCCACCCCCCCCCCCCCCCACCCCCCCCCCCCCCCACCCCCCCCCCCCCCCACCCCCCCCCCCCCCCACCCCCCCCCCCCCCCACCCCCCCCCCCCCCCACCCCCCCCCCCCCCCACCCCCCCCCCCCCCCACCCCCCCCCCCCCCCACCCCCCCCCCCCCCCACCCCCCCCCCCCCCCACCCCCCCCCCCCCCCACCCCCCCCCCCCCCCACCCCCCCCCCCCCCCACCCCCCCCCCCCCCCACCCCCCCCCCCCCCCACCCCCCCCCCCCCCCACCCCCCCCCCCCCCCACCCCCCCCCCCCCCCACCCCCCCCCCCCCCCACCCCCCCCCCCCCCCACCCCCCCCCCCCCCCACCCCCCCCCCCCCCCACCCCCCCCCCCCCCCACCCCCCCCCCCCCCCACCCCCCCCCCCCCCCACCCCCCCCCCCCCCCACCCCCCCCCCCCCCCACCCCCCCCCCCCCCCACCCCCCCCCCCCCCCACCCCCCCCCCCCCCCACCCCCCCCCCCCCCCACCCCCCCCCCCCCCCACCCCCCCCCCCCCCCACCCCCCCCCCCCCCCACCCCCCCCCCCCCCCACCCCCCCCCCCCCCCACCCCCCCCCCCCCCCACCCCCCCCCCCCCCCACCCCCCCCCCCCCCCACCCCCCCCCCCCCCCACCCCCCCCCCCCCCCACCCCCCCCCCCCCCCACCCCCCCCCCCCCCCACCCCCCCCCCCCCCCACCCCCCCCCCCCCCCACCCCCCCCCCCCCCCACCCCCCCCCCCCCCCACCCCCCCCCCCCCCCACCCCCCCCCCCCCCCACCCCCCCCCCCCCCCACCCCCCCCCCCCCCCACCCCCCCCCCCCCCCACCCCCCCCCCCCCCCACCCCCCCCCCCCCCCACCCCCCCCCCCCCCCACCCCCCCCCCCCCCCACCCCCCCCCCCCCCCACCCCCCCCCCCCCCCACCCCCCCCCCCCCCCACCCCCCCCCCCCCCCACCCCCCCCCCCCCCCACCCCCCCCCCCCCCCACCCCCCCCCCCCCCCACCCCCCCCCCCCCCCACCCCCCCCCCCCCCCACCCCCCCCCCCCCCCACCCCCCCCCCCCCCCACCCCCCCCCCCCCCCACCCCCCCCCCCCCCCACCCCCCCCCCCCCCCACCCCCCCCCCCCCCCACCCCCCCCCCCCCCCACCCCCCCCCCCCCCCACCCCCCCCCCCCCCCACCCCCCCCCCCCCCCACCCCCCCCCCCCCCCACCCCCCCCCCCCCCCACCCCCCCCCCCCCCCACCCCCCCCCCCCCCCACCCCCCCCCCCCCCCACCCCCCCCCCCCCCCACCCCCCCCCCCCCCCACCCCCCCCCCCCCCCACCCCCCCCCCCCCCCACCCCCCCCCCCCCCCACCCCCCCCCCCCCCCACCCCCCCCCCCCCCCACCCCCCCCCCCCCCCACCCCCCCCCCCCCCCACCCCCCCCCCCCCCCACCCCCCCCCCCCCCCACCCCCCCCCCCCCCCACCCCCCCCCCCCCCCACCCCCCCCCCCCCCCACCCCCCCCCCCCCCCACCCCCCCCCCCCCCCACCCCCCCCCCCCCCCACCCCCCCCCCCCCCCACCCCCCCCCCCCCCCACCCCCCCCCCCCCCCACCCCCCCCCCCCCCCACCCCCCCCCCCCCCCACCCCCCCCCCCCCCCACCCCCCCCCCCCCCCACCCCCCCCCCCCCCCACCCCCCCCCCCCCCCACCCCCCCCCCCCCCCACCCCCCCCCCCCCCCACCCCCCCCCCCCCCCACCCCCCCCCCCCCCCACCCCCCCCCCCCCCCACCCCCCCCCCCCCCCACCCCCCCCCCCCCCCACCCCCCCCCCCCCCCACCCAGGGGGTCTGCCCACCGTCCCGGTTGACGAAGGTGACCATCT
>NW_025950870.1:0-12648 GCF_021028975.2 Sphaerodactylus townsendi
TGGGACCTTGATTGATTTTATTAAGCCCTTAACACCTTGTTTAAGGTAACTGCAATGTTGTGGGGAACTAGTGGGAAGGGAGTTTATTTTTTTTGCTATATTTTAAATGTTAGAATTTATTGTTTCAGGGTTTTTGTGTATGTAAATGGTGAGAGTTTTCTGGGAACCTTCATCATCTTGAATCCCATTCACCAAGCCTCTGAAGTCTTCAAAACCAACCACCAGCAAAGAAGAATTGGACTTGGCAATATCAGTAGACTGTAAATATAAGGACTTGAAATGCAAACCTGAACAGGACCTTGAATTGTAAATGTTAAATGTTGATGTTTGATGTTATTTGTAAAGAGAAGTAAACTGTTTTGTTTAAATTTGGTTCTTTGCAACTCCTTCCAAGTACTGCCCCACAGAACCCACAAGCTGAGGTTACAAATTGGCGCCCAACCAGCGTGGGGCTTGGAAGTGAGATTGCAAATATAAATTGCTTGCAATGGAAGTGTGCAATAAGTTGGGGTTTGATCCCCATAAAACTGTCTTGTTATGTGACATAAGTTCAAGGGATGTTAATGAGGATATTCAACATACTGTGGAAACTTATGGTGCAATTGCTAAAATGCACAGGATAAAGGGCAGAGGGAAAGAGATGTTGCTGTGTGAATTTGAAACACATAATTCTGTTTGCAAGATAGTCAACCAATGTATAAACTGTAAGTTGCAAGGGAAATGGGATGTAATCCCTATTGATGCAGAGTTTGCAACAGTTAGTTGGGAAGAAGCAAAAACCTGTGCACAGGGAGAAAAAGGAACACTGTTTGGCAGTTCCATGAAGGAAGGGATTCCAGTTGCAACCTCTACCCCTTTTGCAAACTCATCCTCTGGATTGCAACAGCTGCTAGAAAGAGTTTTGCAAACTGCCAGTACAGCTAAGTTTCCAGCAGTATATCTGGAGTTGCAATTAAAAAAATTTTCTGGTATTTTACCTAAACCAGCAGGGGAAATAGAATACTCAGTTTGGCGAGTTCATGCAAGAGAATTAATTGCAGATGACAGTGTTCCTGAAAATATTAAAAGAAGGAAAATTATAGAGAGCTTGCTGCCTCCTGCATTGCCCATAGCTTTGGGACCAGGGAAGGATGCTCCTGCAAAACAATGTTTTGCTATTTTGGAAATTGCATATGGCAATATTGTCTCAGTTTCTGAACTGAAAGCTAAGTTTTATGAGACAAATCAGCACATTAATGAACCCCCATCAGCATATTTAAATCGGTTGCATGCTCTGGCTATGGAAATATTAGAAGAAGGAGGGATTGCTGATGAAGAGCTTAAGTTCTATGTTCAGGAACAATTCTTTAGGGGATGCTGGCATGAAGCATTGTTAACAGCCCTCAAAATAAGGAACATAGAGTGCAGTAGTGAACTAAAAGAAGGCCAATATGTTGCTCTCCTTCATGCAGTGAGATCCTTAGAGAAAGAAATCTCTAGTAAACAGGAAAGAAAACTGAAGCAAGAAATGAGGGAAAAGGAAAAGCCTTCAAATAAAATTGTGGGACTATTTGATAAAAATACAGAAAAGGCTGAAAAGAGTGGTACTAACAAAGAGATAGACTGGAAATCTAAATACTTACAATCTGAGAGGGAGGTGGCTAAATTGAAGACTACCCTTCATCAAGCAAGGGATTGTAGCAATTCAAAGCCTCAGTTCTCCCAGGGTCTGAGAGAAAGGAGAATGGTAGCCTCTAAAGACCCCAGTAAGATATGGTGCTTTAACTGTGGATTAAAGGGTCATGTTAAACGTGAATGTGTCAATCAGCCAAATCCAGAATTGGTTCATCAAATATTACTAAATACAGTTGGTAACCAAGAAAAAAATTGTTTAGATGGACCATCTAAAAACAGTATAGCAAGTCAGTGGGCATCTGGAAAGCAGACTATAGGTATGGGTGGAAAGAAACAATTGCAAGGTTTGATAGGACCTGTATGCTATGACTGTGTATATTTGGATGGAGTGAAATGCTGCTGTTTAATAGATACAGGTTCACAAGTGACATGCATTTGTGAGACATTTTATAAAGCCCATTTATCTCATCGTGAACTGCAGCCTATTAGGGATCTATTGGAAATAGAAGGAGCAGGAGGTCAGACAGTGCCCTATTTGGGATTTATATTTCTATAATTGCACATTCCAATTAATACTGAAGGTATAGAAGAGAAATATGAAATTTTAGCTCTAGTGTGCCCAGACCAACGCATGAATCAACAAGTTTCAGCCATTATTGGTACTAATGTGTTAAGATGTGTGACTTATGCCAATATTGATTCAGATGGGATCAGTTTTGCAGCTAGCGAAGACTTGCCATATCGTTGGAAAGAAGCTTGCAGCTATTATTTAGAGAGTCAAAGGAAGAAGGGTGAAGTGGAAGAGGGAAGTGAAGTATGGCTGCAGGGTGGAAGGCCTGTACATGTCCCAGCAGGAAGAGCATGCACAGTGACAGGTGTGTTGCAAACTTCACCACAGAAAATAGGAACAACAGTCCTTTTAGAAGACCCAGAAGTGGCAGCTGGACCAGGAGGGTTATCCATCTTTCCACAAATAGTAAAACCTATGGTATCAAATATGAGAATAGGGGTCTATGTCAAGAATTTGACACAAAAGGATATTGTATTGAAGCCTCATACAGTAGTTGCTAAAGCTTCTGAAGTAGAATGGACAAGAGCTCTAGCCCTGTCAGGTTTGGACCTCACAAATATAAATGGAAATGAATTCCCAGTTTTAAATTTTGAAGCTTCAGCATTAAGTAAGTCAGAACAGGAAAGAATTTCACAACGTATAGCAACAGAAACACCAAGGGTCTTTGCAATGCATGATTTAGACCTTGGGAGAGTTTCAGGTGTCGCCCACAAAATTTATTTAAGAAGTGATGTGCCCTTTAGAGAGAGAACTAGGCAAGTTTCACCTACAGATTTTGAAGACCTACGGCAACATTTGAGGGAGTTGGCTACACTAGGTGTAATTGAAGAAACCAACAGTCCATATGCATCACCAATAGTATTGGTAAGGAAGAAAAATGGGGCTCTTAGGATGGTAGTGGACTATAGGAAATTAAATAATTTAACAGAAAAGGATGCTTACCCTCTGCCAAGAATAGAAGAAATTTTTGCATTACTTGCGGGATCACAGTGGTTCTCTGTCTTAGATTTAAAAAGTGGATATTATCAGGTGCCAATGGACCCAGCAGATTGCCAAAAGACAGCATTTACCACCCCATTTGGTAGTTGGCAGTTCAAGATGATGCCCCAAGGGTTAACAAATGCCCCCTCAACCTTTCAACGAATGATGGAAAATGTGATGCAAGGCTTAAACCTTACTGAAACGATTGCCTTTTTAGATGATTTGATCATATTCTCTGCAACTAAAGAAGAGCATGAAGAACGTCTCCTCAAGGTTTTGCAAAGACTTCAGACATATGGATTAAAGTTGGCCCCTTCTAAATGTAAATTATTTCAATCATCAGTGAAATATTTAGGTCATATCATATCAGCCTCTGGAATAGAGCCAGACAAAGAAAAGACAGATGCCATTACCACCTGGCCGGTGCCTACAAACCTCAGTGAACTTCGGAGATTTCTTGGGTTTGCTGGATATTATAGGAGGTTTGTGTCAGGATATTCAATCATTGCTAAGCCATTAAATTCATTGCTAGCAGGTAGTTCTAGAGGAAGTAAAAATAAAGGAAACCAGTCTCTCAAAGACAAATGGGATGTAGGCTGTCAAGAGGCCTTTGAGACTTTAAAGTTAAAGTTGACCACAGCACCAGTATTGGGATTTGCAGACTGGAAGTTGCCATATATATTGCATACGGATGCTAGTCTCACAGGATTAGGTGCAGCCCTATACCAAGTGCAAAATAACTGTCTCCGTGTCATCGTGTATGCCAGTAGAGGTTTAAGCCGTAGTGAACGCAATTATCCAGTGCACAAATTGGAGTTTTTGGCATTAAAATGGGCAGTTTGTGACAAGTTCCATGATTTTTTGTATGGATCAGAGTTCAAGGTAATGACTGATAACAACCCACTGACTTATGTTCTAACCTCTGCCAAATTAGATGCTGCAGGGCAGAGGTGGGTGTCAGCATTATCTTTATATAATTTTGAAATAGTCTACAGATCTGGAAAAGCTAATATAGATGCTGACTCACTTTCTAGGAGACATGAAGAGCTCACTGAGGATGAGGAAGGAGATAAACAACTAGAAAGAATTTCTAAAATGCTCCTAAAGATTCAACATGATCCTAATGCACTAAAGTCATGGGATGCTGAAGTCTGTAAGGCAGTTATCCAAGTTCATAGTGTACGCCCCAAACATCCAGTAGTGCCAAGATGTAATGAAGTGGACCACAGTTATATTGAGACCTTACCTTCCTCTGAGAACAGTATTCCAGAAGAATTTGCAAATGAAGGATGTCATATTAAATCCCCTTCTGATCAAAATGATGAGTTTCCTGACTGGAAGAAGTTGCAAAGAAGGGACAAATATATAGCTAGAATAATACACTTTTTGGAGAGAAGGCATAAACCCACCTGGGATGAAGTAAGAAAAGAGGAGTATGAAACTAGACTGTACTTGAGAGAGTGGCCCCAACTTTTTCTGTTAAATGGAGTTCTATATCGGAAGGTTCAACAAAAAGGAGAAGATGTAGAGCAACTTGTGATCCCTTACACTCATCGGAAGAGAGCTCTGGAAGGCATTCATGATGAAATGGGTCATTTTGGAATTGAAAGAACTTTGGAATTGGCTAGGGATAGATTCTTCTGGCCTAAAATGGCACAAGCTATAGAACAGAAGTGCCGCAATTGTGAACCCTGTGTAAAGAGGAAAGCGAGAGTAGAAAGAGCAGCTGAATTAGTTAACATAAAAACATATGCTCCTTTAGAGTTAGTCTGTATAGATTTTTTAACTCTTGAACCTGATGTAAATGGCACCAAAATATTTTAGTAGTTACTGATCATTTTACCAAATATGCACAAGCATACCCCACTCGAGATCAGACTGCAAGAACAGTAGCTACAACTCTCTGGGAAAATTTTATATGCCATTATGGATTTCCTAGAAGATTCCACAGTGATCAAGGAGCAGCCTTTGAGTCGGAACTGGTTACAGAACTGAGTAAAATTGCAGGGACTAAGTCCCATACAACACCATATCACCCAAGAGGAAATCCTGTTGAGAGGTTCAGTCATACCCTTTTGGACATGTTGGGCACATTAGAGGTAAATAAGAAATCTAATTGGAGAAAGTACATAAAACCATTAGTTCATGCTTATAATTGTACCAAAAACGATACTACTGGAGAATCTCCTTATTTTTTAATGTTTGGAAGACAACCATTACTGCCAATTGATTTGTGTTTCGGGATAAAATCGAAGGAGCAAACAGAAGTAACTCATCAAGACTATGTAAGAGACTTAAAACGCAGGCTTCGTTATGCATATGATTTGGCCACTCAGGAAAGTGAAAAGCATCAGCAAGCCAACAAATGAAGATGGGATATGAAAGTCATCAAATCAACCATTTCAACAGGAGACAGAGTGCTAGTTCGTAACTTAAGCCCTCGTGGAATGCAGAAATTAGCTGACCGATGGGAACCTGTTGTACATATAGTTCTGGAGCAACCTGATGAAACCCTTCCTGTATACAGAGTCCAATCAGAAGATGGCAAAGGTGTTGTTCGAACTCTGCACTGGGATATGCTGAGACCATGTGGTTTTATTTCCTCCTCTGAGGACATGAGTGATTTGGACAGTCCAGAGAGTCCTGTTAGTGGCAGGACGAGACAAAAGTTAGCTGATGTGAACTCAGTAGGAGAAGATTTTGCATCCACATCTAACTCTCTTTCAGACCTCAATCCCATGGCAAGGGAATTCACACCAAGCTCCCCCTCTGATGAGGTTACTGCAGTCGGAAATCCTTGTAAGACAAGACAAGGGAAAGACAAGGTTGTGCTGTCAGATTCACCAAATGTGGTTCCTACCAGTACAGGGATCTCTGGGGAAATTAGTAACCTACCCCCTAGACCACAAAGAGTTAGAACCCAGCCTACTAAGTTAGCTGATTATGTTCTGAATTTTTCAATGGGGTTAATTGGAGTCTACACTCCTACTGTAATATGTCATTGTTCAATCATTTCAAGAGTTAAATTGTAAATACTGTCGGGACGACAGAATTTTAGTGGGGGAGAATGTAACCCCTGTGTCAGAATGGGATGACCCAGAAAGGGGTGGAGTCTGAAAAGAAGCAGAATGCTGCAGAACTCAGCTGGGACCTTGATTGATTTTATTAAGCCCTTAACACCTTGTTTAAGGTAACTGCAATGTTGTGGGGAACTAGTGGGAAGGGAGTTTATTTTTTTTGCTATATTTTAAATGTTAGAATTTATTGTTTCAGGGTTTTTGTGTATGTAAATGGTGAGAGTTTTCTGGGAACCTTCATCATCTTGAATCCCATTCACCAAGCCTCTGAAGTCTTCAAAACCAACCACCAGCAAAGAAGAATTGGACTTGGCAATATCAGTAGACTGTAAATATAAGGACTTGAAATGCAAACCTGAACAGGACCTTGAATTGTAAATGTTAAATGTTGATGTTTGATGTTATTTGTAAAGAGAAGTAAACTGTTTTGTTTAAATTTGGTTCTTTGCAACTCCTTCCAAGTACTGCCCCACAGAACCCACAAGCTGAGGTTACAAATTGGCGCCCAACCAGCGTGGGGCTTGGAAGTGAGATTGCAAATATAAATTGCTTGCAATGGAAGTGTGCAATAAGTTGGGGTTTGATCCCCATAAAACTGTCTTGTTATGTGACATAAGTTCAAGGGATGTTAATGAGGATATTCAACATACTGTGGAAACTTATGGTGCAATTGCTAAAATGCACAGGATAAAGGGCAGAGGGAAAGAGATGTTGCTGTGTGAATTTGAAACACATAATTCTGTTTGCAAGATAGTCAACCAATGTATAAACTGTAAGTTGCAAGGGAAATGGGATGTAATCCCTATTGATGCAGAGTTTGCAACAGTTAGTTGGGAAGAAGCAAAAACCTGTGCACAGGGAGAAAAAGGAACACTGTTTGGCAGTTCCATGAAGGAAGGGATTCCAGTTGCAACCTCTACCCCTTTTGCAAACTCATCCTCTGGATTGCAACAGCTGCTAGAAAGAGTTTTGCAAACTGCCAGTACAGCTAAGTTTCCAGCAGTATATCTGGAGTTGCAATTAAAAACATTTTCTGGTATTTTACCTAAACCAGCAGGGGAAATAGAATACTCAGTTTGGCGAGTTCATGCAAGAGAATTAATTGCAGATGACAGTGTTCCTGAAAATATTAAAAGAAGGAAAATTATAGAGAGCTTGCTGCCTCCTGCATTGCCCATAGCTTTGGGAGCAGGGAAGGATGCTCCTGCAAAACAATGTTTTGCTATTTTGGAAATTGCATATGGCAATATTGTCTCAGTTTCTGAACTGAAAGCTAAGTTTTATGAGACAAATCAGCACATTAATGAACCCCCATCAGCATATTTAAATCGGTTGCATGCTCTGGCTATGGAAATATTAGAAGAAGGAGGGATTGCTGATGAAGAGCTTAAGTTCTATGTTCAGGAACAATTCTTTAGGGGATGCTGGCATGAAGCATTGTTAACAGCCCTCAAAATAAGGAACATAGAGTGCAGTAGTGAACTAAAAGAAGGCCAATATGTTGCTCTCCTTCATGCAGTGAGATCCTTAGAGAAAGAAATCTCTAGTAAACAGGAAAGAAAACTGAAGCAAGAAATGAGGGAAAAGGAAAAGCCTTCAAATAAAATTGTGGGACTATTTGATAAAAATACAGAAAAGGCTGAAAAGAGTGGTACTAACAAAGAGATAGACTGGAAATCTAAATACTTACAATCTGAGAGGGAGGTGGCTAAATTGAAGACTACCCTTCATCAAGCAAGGGATTGAAGCAATTCAAAGCCTCAGTTCTCCCAGGGTCTGAGAGAAAGGAGAATGGTAGCCTCTAAAGACCCCAGTAAGATATGGTGCTTTAACTGTGGATTAAAGGGTCATGTTAAACGTGAATGTGTCAATCAGCCAAATCCAGAATTGGTTCATCAAATATTACTAAATACAGTTGGTAACCAAGAAAAAAATTGTTTAGATGGACCATCTAAAAACAGTATAGCAAGTCAGTGGGCATCTGGAAAGCAGACTATAGGTATGGGTGGAAAGAAACAATTGCAAGGTTTGATAGGACCTGTATGCTATGACTGTGTATATTTGGATGGAGTGAAATGCTGCTGTTTAATAGATACAGGTTCACAAGTGACATGCATTTGTGAGACATTTTATAAAGCCCATTTATCTCATCGTGAACTGCAGCCTATTAGGGATCTATTGGAAATAGAAGGAGCAGGAGGTCAGACAGTGCCCTATTTGGGATTTATATTTCTATAATTGCACATTCCAATTAATACTGAAGGTATAGAAGAGAAATATGAAATTTTAGCTCTAGTGTGCCCAGACCAACGCATGAATCAACAAGTTTCAGCCATTATTGGTACTAATGTGTTAAGATGTGTGACTTATGCCAATATTGATTCAGATGGGATCAGTTTTGCAGCTAGCGAAGACTTGCCATATCGTTGGAAAGAAGCTTGCAGCTATTATTTAGAGAGTCAAAGGAAGAAGGGTGAAGTGGAAGAGGGAAGTGAAGTATGGCTGCAGGGTGGAAGGCCTGTACATGTCCCAGCAGGAAGAGCATGCACAGTGACAGGTGTGTTGCAAACTTCACCACAGAAAATAGGAACAACAGTCCTTTTAGAAGACCCAGAAGTGGCAGCTGGACCAGGAGGGTTATCCATCTTTCCACAAATAGTAAAACCTATGGTATCAAATATGAGAATAGGGGTCTATGTCAAGAATTTGACACAAAAGGATATTGTATTGAAGCCTCATACAGTAGTTGCTAAAGCTTCTGAAGTAGAATGGACAAGAGCTCTAGCCCTGTCAGGTTTGGACCTCACAAATATAAATGGAAATGAATTCCCAGTTTTAAATTTTGAAGCTTCAGCATTAAGTAAGTCAGAACAGGAAAGAATTTCACAACGTATAGCAACAGAAACACCAAGGGTCTTTGCAATGCATGATTTAGACCTTGGGAGAGTTTCAGGTGTCGCCCACAAAATTTATTTAAGAAGTGATGTGCCCTTTAGAGAGAGAACTAGGCGAGTTTCACCTACAGATTTTGAAGACCTACGGCAACATTTGAGGGAGTTGGCTACACTAGGTGTAATTGAAGAAACCAACAGTCCATATGCATCACCAATAGTATTGGTAAGGAAGAAAAATGGGGCTCTTAGGATGGTAGTGGACTATAGGAAATTAAATAATTTAACAGAAAAGGATGCTTACCCTCTGCCAAGAATAGAAGAAATTTTTGCATTACTTGCGGGATCACAGTGGTTCTCTGTCTTAGATTTAAAAAGTGGATATTATCAGGTGCCAATGGACCCAGCAGATTGCCAAAAGACAGCATTTACCACCCCATTTGGTAATTGGCAGTTCAAGATGATGCCCCAAGGGTTAACAAATGCCCCCTCAACCTTTCAACGAATGATGGAAAATGTGATGCAAGGCTTAAACCTTACTGAAACGATTGCCTTTTTAGATGATTTGATCATATTCTCTGCAACTAAAGAAGAGCATGAAGAACGTCTCCTCAAGGTTTTGCAAAGACTTCAGACATATGGATTAAAGTTGGCCCCTTCTAAATGTAAATTATTTCAATCATCAGTGAAATATTTAGGTCATATCATATCAGCCTCTGGAATAGAGCCAGACAAAGAAAAGACAGATGCCATTACCACCTGGCCGGTGCCTACAAACCTCAGTGAACTTCGGAGATTTCTTGGGTTTGCTGGATATTATAGGAGGTTTGTGTCAGGATATTCAATCATTGCTAAGCCATTAAATTCATTGCTAGCAGGTAGTTCTAGAGGAAGTAAAAATAAAGGAAACCAGTCTCTCAAAGACAAATGGGATGTAGGCTGTCAAGAGGCCTTTGAGACTTTAAAGTTAAAGTTGACCACAGCACCAGTATTGGGATTTGCAGACTGGAAGTTGCCATATATATTGCATACGGATGCTAGTCTCACAGGATTAGGTGCAGCCCTATACCAAGTGCAAAATAACTGTCTCCGTGTCATCGTGTATGCCAGTAGAGGTTTAAGCCGTAGTGAACGCAATTATCCAGTGCACAAATTGGAGTTTTTGGCATTAAAATGGGCAGTTTGTGACAAGTTCCATGATTTTTTGTATGGATCAGAGTTCAAGGTAATGACTGATAACAACCCACTGACTTATGTTCTAACCTCTGCCAAATTAGATGCTGCAGGGCAGAGGTGGGTGTCAGCATTATCTTTATATAATTTTGAAATAGTCTACAGATCTGGAAAAGCTAATATAGATGCTGACTCACTTTCTAGGAGACATGAAGAGCTCACTGAGGATGAGGAAGGAGATAAACAACTAGAAAGAATTTCTAAAATGCTCCTAAAGATTCAACATGATCCTAATGCACTAAAGTCATGGGATGCTGAAGTCTGTAAGGCAGTTATCCAAGTTCATAGTGTACGCCCCAAACATCCAGTAGTGCCAAGATGTAATGAAGTGGACCACAGTTATATTGAGACCTTACCTTCCTCTGAGAACAGTATTCCAGAAGAATTTGCAAATGAAGGATGTCATATTAAATCCCCTTCTGATCAAAATGATGAGTTTCCTGACTGGAAGAAGTTGCAAAGAAGGGACAAATATATAGCTAGAATAATACACTTTTTGGAGAGAAGGCATAAACCCACCTGGGATGAAGTAAGAAAAGAGGAGTATGAAACTAGACTGTACTTGAGAGAGTGGCCCCAACTTTTTCTGTTAAATGGAGTTCTATATCGGAAGGTTCAACAAAAAGGAGAAGATGTAGAGCAACTTGTGATCCCTTACACTCATCGGAAGAGAGCTCTGGAAGGCATTCATGATGAAATGGGTCATTTTGGAATTGAAAGAACTTTGGAATTGGCTAGGGATAGATTCTTCTGGCCTAAAATGGCACAAGCTATAGAACAGAAGTGCCGCAATTGTGAACCCTGTGTAAAGAGGAAAGCGAGAGTAGAAAGAGCAGCTGAATTAGTTAACATAAAAACATATGCTCCTTTAGAGTTAGTCTGTATAGATTTTTTAACTCTTGAACCTGATGTAAATGGCACCAAAATATTTTAGTAGTTACTGATCATTTTACCAAATATGCACAAGCATACCCCACTCGAGATCAGACTGCAAGAACAGTAGCTACAACTCTCTGGGAAAATTTTATATGCCATTATGGATTTCCTAGAAGATTCCACAGTGATCAAGGAGCAGCCTTTGAGTCGGAACTGGTTACAGAACTGAGTAAAATTGCAGGGACTAAGTCCCATACAACACCATATCACCCAAGAGGAAATCCTGTTGAGAGGTTCAGTCATACCCTTTTGGACATGTTGGGCACATTAGAGGTAAATAAGAAATCTAATTGGAGAAAGTACATAAAACCATTAGTTCATGCTTATAATTGTACCAAAAACGATACTACTGGAGAATCTCCTTATTTTTTAATGTTTGGAAGACAACCATTACTGCCAATTGATTTGTGTTTCGGGATAAAATCGAAGGAGCAAACAGAAGTAACTCATCAAGACTATGTAAGAGACTTAAAACGCAGGCTTCGTTATGCATATGATTTGGCCACTCAGGAAAGTGAAAAGCATCAGCAAGCCAACAAATGAAGATGGGATATGAAAGTCATCAAATCAACCATTTCAACAGGAGACAGAGTGCTAGTTCGTAACTTAAGCCCTCGTGGAATGCAGAAATTAGCTGACCGATGGGAACCTGTTGTACATATAGTTCTGGAGCAACCTGATGAAACCCTTCCTGTATACAGAGTCCAATCAGAAGATGGCAAAGGTGTTGTTCGAACTCTGCACTGGGATATGCTGAGACCATGTGGTTTTATTTCCTCCTCTGAGGACATGAGTGATTTGGACAGTCCAGAGAGTCCTGTTAGTGGCAGGACGAGACAAAAGTTAGCTGATGTGAACTCAGTAGGAGAAGATTTTGCATCCACATCTAACTCTCTTTCAGACCTCAATCCCATGGCAAGGGAATTCACACCAAGCTCCCCCTCTGATGAGGTTACTGCAGTCGGAAATCCTTGTAAGACAAGACAAGGGAAAGACAAGGTTGTGCTGTCAGATTCACCAAATGTGGTTCCTACCAGTACAGGGATCTCTGGGGAAATTAGTAACCTACCCCCTAGACCACAAAGAGTTAGAACCCAGCCTACTAAGTTAGCTGATTATGTTCTGAATTTTTCAATGGGGTTAATTGGAGTCTACACTCCTACTGTAATATGTCATTGTTCAATCATTTCAAGAGTTAAATTGTAAATACTGTCGGGACGACAGAATTTTAGTGGGGGAGAATGTAACCCCTGTGTCAGAATGGGATGACCCAGAAAGGGGTGGAGTCTGAAAAGAAGCAGAATGCTGCAGAACTCATGAGGTTGGAGGAAGCAAGGCTACCAGG
>NW_025950871.1:0-12647 GCF_021028975.2 Sphaerodactylus townsendi
GAGAACTTTCATAGTTACTTGCAATAATTATAGAAAGCTATCAACATAAACAGCAGGCACCCTATTATTATTTTCTTTTGAAAGAAGCAAATGGTTCTCCTTATACCTTTGTCAGGGATCCCCTGCTCTCACTCAGGTATGCGAAGTAGGATCTACTTCATGTTGCCAACTTTCTCTGCAGAGTACATCTTCTCTAGAGCATGGGCACTAAAACCTTTTACCCTGCTGAGATCCCTTCACAGAACTTTTCCTCCCCTCAAAATCCACATTTTCACAACCCAGAGTTGCCCCCCACTCAATGCAGCCCAGGGAGATAGCCAGAGGGATTCCACTTCATTGCAATCTCTCCTCTTTCCCCCTCTTTGCACCATACAGCACATGTCCTCTCCATGGTACATTTCTCTGCATCCCACTTTTTTTTTGTTTCCAGTCTGTTTCCAGGCTTTTCTCTTCCTTCATCTGCCAGCTGAGCTGCCCTTATTTCCTTGCCATGCAGGTCTTTGCGCACCTTATGCAACCCGTTTTCAATATGAAACTTTCTCTTCTGTTGGCAGCGTCCTGGATCTCCCTTCTCCCTTCTCTTCCTATTCTTCATGTTTATTCCTCCAGCCACATTTTATAAGTAGGCCTACTATAAAAACTTCTCAAGGGAATAGGTTCAACTTTTAAACCATTTTCCATAAGTAATATACTATGCTTCATTATTGGCAGCCAGGGCTGAGGGAGTTCTGTACATAGAACTGGAACATTATAGCCCATTTTCTTACCATTGTTGCTTATCTTGAAATCCACGTTCATTTTTGACAGGCTTATCCACAGCAATGCATATTTCTGGTCGGGCTCAATAAGGAAAGAATGTTTATTGGGAGCAGCAGTGGCGTAGGAGGTTAAGAGCTCGTGTATCTAATCTGGAGGAACGGGGTTTGATTCCCAGCTCTGCCGCCTGAGCTGTGGAGGCTTATCTGGGGAATTCAGATTAGCCTGTACACTCCCACACACGCCAGCTGGGTGACCTTGGGCTAGTCACAGCTTCTCGGAGCTCTCTCAGCCCCACCTACCTCACAGGGTGTTTGTTGTGAGGGGGGGAAGGGCAAGGAGATTGTCAGCCCCTTTGAGTCTCCTGCAGGAGAGAAAGGGGGGATATAAATCCAAAACTCTTCTTCTTCACTCTTTATAATAGGCACGGAAGATAAATGCAGCAGCTGATAAATATGCTACTGAAAGTCACCCCTTTGTTCTTGGGTGGGCCACAGTAAAATATTGGCTGTAAACTTAAAATAAACATATTTATTTCTTTTTAATTGTTCAGTGAAACTTCAGCATCTTGTCACGTACAAGCAGAGAAGGTAAGAGAGCGTCTGTAGGAGCCAGCAGGGACTGTCCACACAATCAAACAACTAGTGGTCCTTTGGTTTCTAAAGAAACCCTTGGCTAAACTCAGTCAGTACATCTCTCTTGTTCTCAGACTTCTCCAGGCTGTCATCAGATGCTGCTGGTATTTCTCTTTGGTAAGAGCTACCTTTTCATTGCAACAGAGTGCACAGAGGCACAGCACAGCACAACTTACCTAGGCATCTGCGTGCTGAAAACAAAATAATCTTGGAGCCAATATATTTTTTCTAATAAGAGAATTCTTTATTAGTGAACTGCATTCTGGATAGAAAAGTAGAGAGAGAGGTTCTCTAATCTAATAGCAAGATGCATCTCTCTGCATGCCTGGTACAAGAAGGAGGAGGAGAAAGAAAGGTGGAAAGCAGAGAAGCAGAAAGGATGGAAGTTTCTTGAGAAAAGCAATCTACCTATCAAAGGGATAGTGTCAGAGCAGTAGAGAAAAGGTGCCCAGTGTCTTCACCTCTCTAGCTACCTGACTTACTGCTTAGTCCCCCTCTATTCCTGAGGCAGTAGATTGTGCAAAGTCCTTCACTTCGAACAGCTGCTGAATCCACCACTGAGATTCAAAATAATTACCTTTTCTTCACCTGGATGTGACTTAAGTCATCTAATCAGAGACTGCTGCTAATTTGAAGTGTAACAATATTTTTCATTACAAGGAACTGTCACATCTCCTCCTCCTAGGACCTTTGTATAATTTCAGATAAAATTCTTGCTGTTTTGTAATTTCATATGAATGTATTGAATAACAGTTACATCTTAAATAGGACAAGGCAAGGACGTAGGCAAGGGGGGGTTTCTCGGGTTCAAACCCCCCCACATTCATGCCCGAAGCTCCGCCCACCCGTTTGTGGGTTTTAAAAACATTTTTAGTGTTTTTCGGTTTTTGGCCTGCAGGGAGCACATTGTTTAGGCTAGCAGCACCAAACTTTCAGGGATTGTTTGGGGGAATCTCCTGATGATACTACCCAGGTTTGGTGATGTTTGGTTCATGGGGTCCAATGTTATGGACTCCCAAAGGGGGTGCCTCAATCCTGCATTGTTTCCAATGGGAGCTAATAGAAGATAGGGGCTACACTTTTGAGGGTCCATAACTTTGGACACCCTGAACCAAACTTCACCAAACCTGGTAGGTATCATCCGTAGAGTCTCTTACTGATACCACCCATGTTTTGTGAAGTTTGGTCAAGGGGGTCCAAAGCTATGGACTTTCAAAAGGGGTGCCCCCATCCCCTATTGTTTCCAATGGAAGGTAATAGTAGATGGGGTCCATAACTTTGGACCCACTGAACCAAACTTCACCAAACCTGGGTGGTATCATTAGGAGAATCTCCTAAAGATACCCTAAAAGTCTGGTGCTGCTAGCTTAACAATTGCATGCCTGACAGCAGGCACCCCACAAATTTCCCCAGATCCTCCGGTTAAATCCACCCCCTTCGGCATGGATTTAAACGGAGAATCTGAGGATTTATATCCTCCCTTTCTCTCCTGTAGGAGACTCAAAGGAGCTTACAATATCCTTGACCTTCCTCCCTCACAACAAACACCCATGAGGTGGGTGGGGCTGAGAGAGCTCCGAAAAGCTGTGACTAGCTCAAGGTCACCCAAATGGCCTGTGTGGGAGTACACAGGCTAATGTGAATTCCCCATATAAGCCTCCACAACTCAAGCGGCAGAGCAGGGAACCAAACCCGGTTCCTCCAGATTAGAATGCACCTGCTCTTAAGCACTACGCCACATCGAAAGTGATGCTGTTTCATGGTGGGGGATAATCCACCCCAAAACAGCATCACTTTCAATGTTGTTTAACTGGGGACCCCAGATTCTCCCTTTAAGGTGGATTTAAAAGGAGAATTTGGGCTCTCTAGTTTAAACACCATTGAAAGTGATGCTGTTTGGGGGTGGATTCCAGCATCACAGCGGCTGCCCGGGGGGGGGGAGGGGCGCAAAACTCAGATTTTGCACTGGGCTCCATTTTCCCTCTATGCCTCTGCCCAGAGGGGAGGGCAGAAGGAACTGCCAGCTGCCAGTTAGGAGCCCAGCTGGTGGGGGGCAGGGGAGGGCAGGGCGGGGGAGTCTGTCGTCCCTGGCCTTGAAGAGCTGCTTTTATAAGCGATAGGTTGGGGGCAGGGTTTGGGGAGGTGTGGCCATGCCCTAGGGGCAGGTGGGGGTGTGCCCCCTCCGAACCCCCCCATAAAAATCTATACCTACATCCCTGACACAAGGTTATTGATTAACAAGAGCAGGTAACATTTTTTGTGTGTGGAGGTAAATAACATCTACTTTTATTTATTTATTTATTTATTTATTGGTCTTGATAGACCGTCCGACCCCCAAAGGGCTCTTGGCGGTATACCATTAGACATAAAACAAATACAATATAAAATCTCATAAATACCATATAGCAATAAAACATTAAAATACATTAAAATACATTATAGCAGTAATTCCAAAAATTACAGATAAAAATACAAGCACAGATGCATGCACAGATGGCACCCAACCCAAAGGTCAGGAGGGCCAGCATTGCCCAAAAATAGGTGGAATCAGCAATCAGGCAATGCTGAAGATGGCAAAACTAGGGTTGGTCAATACTAAAAAATTTTTGGTAAAATTCGGATTTGGGTATTTTGGGGCATAAAATGATTTGTATGCCCGAATCCGAATCATAGCCGATTCGGATATGCCCGAAAATTCGGGTAAATCCGAAAAATTCGGGTCCGTTTTATTATTTTTTTGAATTTTTGGTGTTTTTACACGTTTTGGCCTGCAGGGGGTGCAATTTTAAAGCTAGCAGCACTAAACTTTCAGGATATCATCTGGAGACTGTCCTGATGATTCTCCCCAAGTTTGGTGCGGTTTGGTTCAGGGGGGGCAAAGTTATTGACCCTCAAAAGCGGTGCCCCATCCCCCATTGTTTCCAATGGAAGCTAACAGGAAATGGGGGCTACACTTTTGAAGGTCCATAACTTTGGACCCCCTGCACCAAACTTCACCAAACTTGGGGAGTACCATAGGGACAGTACTTGTATGATACCCTGAAATTTTGGTGACAGTAGCTCTAAAACTACACCCCTCATAGTCACCCAAAGAAATTTCCCCAGATTCTGTGTTCTATAGTGGCTGGCTGGCTCCATTGCAGCCAATGGGAAATTTCTGTGGGAGGGCTGTGGGGTGCACATTTCTCATGGTAAACCCACAAAACTTTCAGGGTGTCTTCAGGAGAGTCTCTTCATGACACCATCCAGGTTTGGTGACCGTTGCTTCAAGGGGTTCAATGTTATGGGTAGGGTCCATCTCCCACTGCCCCCATAAGCAAAGTTCCTCAAACCTGGATGGTGTCATCCAAAGACTCTCCTGAAGATACCCTGAACATTTTGTGACTGTACCTTGATAAATGTGCACCCCACAGCCCTCCACCAGAAATTCCCCATTGACAGCAATGCAGAAGTTACTGCAGAAAAAAGAATCTTGGGCAAATTTTTGGGTGTGCCTGCAGGGACGCATTTTTAGACATATCAGCACCAAAATATCAGGGTATCATCAGGAGACTGTCCTGATGACACCCCCCAAGCTTGGTGCAGTTTGGTTTAGGGGGGCCAAAGTTATGGACCCTCAAAATGGTAGCCACCATCTCCTTAGCTCTCATTGGAAACAATGGGGGATAGAGGCCCCCCCTTTGAGGGTCCATAACTTTGGCCCCCCTGAACCAAACTGCACCAAACTTGGGGGGTGTCATCAGGACAGTCTCCTGATGATACCCTGAAATTTGGTGCCACTAGCTTTAAAAATCCCGGTTTTCATGTTTCACCACTCCTGCACATGAAGCCTGCTGGAGTGAGTGAGCGGTGAAACACGCAAACCAGCATTTTTAAGACTGATGATACCCCCAAAGTTTGGTGCAGTTTGGTTCAGGGGAGCCAAAGTTATGGACTCTCAAAGGTGTAGCCCCCATCCCCTATCAGCTCCCATTGGAAACAATGGGGGATAGTTGCACCCCTTTTGAGGGTCTATACCTGAACCAAACTGCACCAAACTTGGTGGGCAACATTGGGACAGTCACCTGATGATACCCTGATAATTTGGTGCTGATACATCTCAAAATGCGTCCCCTGCAGGCACCCCCAGAAATTTGCCCAAGATTCTTTGTTCTGCAGTGACTTAGCTGTATTGCTGTCAATGGGGAATTTCTGGTAGAGGGCTGTGAGGTGCACATTTCTGAAGGTATGGTCACAAAACTTTCAGGGTATCTTCAGGAGAGTCTCTAGATGACACCATCCAGGTTTGGGGAATTTTGCTTCAGGGGGTTTAATTCTATGGGACCCAAAAAGGGTAGGGTCCATCTCCCACTGCCCCCTGAAGTAAAGTTCCCCAAACCTGGATGGTGTCATCCAGAGACTCTCCTGAAGATACCCTGAAAGTTTTGTGGGTTTACCATGAAAAATGTGCACTCCACAGCCCTCTATCAGAAATTCCCAATTGACAGCAATGCAACTTAATCACTGCAGAACAAAGAATCTTGTGCAAATTTCTGGGGGTGCCTGCAGGGGGTGCATTTGTAGATGTATCGGTACCAATATTTCAGTGTATCATCAGGAGACTGTCCTGATGATACCCTCCAAGATTGGTGCAGTTTCGTTCAGGGGGCCCAAAGTTATGGACCCTCAAAAGGGTAGCCCTCATCTTTTTAGTTCCCATTGGAAAGAATGGGAGATAGGGACACCCCTTTTGGGGGTCCATAACTTTTGCCCCCCTAAACCAAACTGCACCAAACTTGGAGGGTATCATCAGGACAGTCTCCTGATGATACCCTGAAAATTTGGTCCTGATATGTTTAAAAATGCGCCCCCTGCAGGCCGAAACGTGAAAAAACACCAAAAAATAAAAATGAAATTCAGCTGGTGATCCGAATCTCATGGATTCGGATCTGTTAGGATTCGGACAGCTCAGATTCGGACCCTGCTCGTCCGAATCCGTCCGAATCAGTGCAGATTCGGTAAAAATTCAGATTTGGACTGTCCGAATCTCCAACCCTAGGCAAAACTGTTGTGGGGGCTTCAGAGGGGGCAGGCAGTCTGCGGCAGGCATCCCCAAAGACCCGGAGGAATAACTCGGTCTTACAGGCCCTGCAGAACTCACCAAGGTCCCGCAGGGCCCTGACTGCAGATGGTAAAGCATTCCACCAGGACGGGGCCAGGGCTGTAAAGGCCCAGGTAGAGGCCAGCCACATCGGCGAGGGGCAGGGGACTAGCAGCAAATTGGCCTCTGCCAAACGCAGAGGCCTGTTCGGAACATATGGGATTAGACGGTCTCGCAGGTATGAAGGCCCCAAGCCGCTAAGGGCCTTAAAGGTTAATACCAACACCTTGAAGACGATCCGGAATTCCACTGGGAGCCAGTGCAGACGGTACAGCACAGGGGTAATATGATCTCTAAAGGAACCACCTGTCAAAAGCCAAGCTGCTGCATTCTGGACCAGCTTCAATTTCTGGATCAGTCGCAAGGGAAGGCCCACGTAGAGCGAGTTGCAGTAGTCCTGCCTGGAGGTGACCGTGGTATGGATCACTGTGGCCAGGTCGACCTGGGAGAGATAGGGTGCCAGCCGCCACCCTTGGCAAAGATGGAAAAAAACCATTCGGGTAACACAAGCCACCTGTCTCTCTATAGATAATGAAGAATCCAGGTGGGCCCAGAGGCTACAAGCCAAAGAGGTCAGGGCCAATGAGACCCCTTCCAGCACTGGGGGCTGGAAATCCCCAATCTCCCCCCCACCCCCGCCACCCAGCCAAAGGACCTCCATCTTCGATGGATTAATTTTTAACCTGCTCTGCTTCAACCAACCAGCAACCACCTCCAAACAATGCTGTACAGCCGCAGGGGCGGAGGCCATCCCCCCCTCCATCAACAGAATGAGCTGGGTGTCATCAGCATACTGGTGACAGACCAGCCCAAAGCTCCGCACCAGCTGAGCAAGGGGTCGCATGTAGATATTAAATAAGAGCGGGGACAATAGAGTGGGCACCGCTGAGAGGTCTGGTCTCCACACCACACCTGCTGACCCCTATCATGGAGAAACTAGGCAATCCACTGAAGGACAGTGCCCCGTGTGCAGAGATACTGAACACTAGATACTCGGAGAGAGGGTTTCTTACAGGGAAAAATGGACCTTCATGGTAATGCACAGTGATTCTTAACCTCCCAGAACAAAGAGGGTTCCTGCCTCTTTGGGGAAAGACAAGATACAGACATCACCCTTAATGGTCCGGTTCTTGATCGAATGGGTTGAGACATCAGCCTGATGTTCCAGGCTTGGGGGTGTCTCCAAGGGGGAAGCTAACTGATAGAATCACAGCTATACAACAATGACAGTGCAAATAGGGTGGTTGTTAAAGGTATTAGAGTGAGAAACATTGGTTAGTACAATACTGGGCAGGCAAGCACATCAACACATCCATTGTCTTCAATGGATGGGAACTCTCTCCAGGGAACTCTTTCCAGGATGAGGTCTTTGTGTCCACTTAATCCTGTCAGAAAGACTGTGAGAGAAGCATTATGCAAGGCTGGTATGGAGGGAGACAATTCCAGACATAATTCTTTGTCCTTATGGGTGCATTGAACCAGAGGCATTCCTCCCATTGGGCAAAGTGGGCAGCTGCACAGGACGCCACCTTGTGGTGGGCAACAAAAATGCAGGTTCATTTGTGGTGTTCATTTGTATTTTCAGTGGTTTTTTTTTCAGTTTTTGGCCTATAGGGGATGCAGTTTTTAGGCTAGCAGCACCAAAATTTCAGTGATTTTTGGAAGACTCTCCTGATGATTTCACCCAGGTTTGGTGAGGTTTGGTTCAGGGAGTCTAAAGTTATGGACTCCCAAAGTGTGTGCCCCCATTGTTTCCAAAGGGAGCCAATAGGAGATGGGGGCTACACCTTTGAGGGTCCATAACTTTGAACTCCCTGAACCAAACTTCACCAAACCTGGATGGTGTCATCAGTAGGGTCTCACAAAGATACTCTGAAATTTTGGTGCTGCTATCTTAATAATTACACCCCTGACAGCAGGCACCCCCTGAATTTCCCCAGATTCTCCGTTTAAATCCACCCGCTTCCTGCCAATTCTTGTTTTCTTTCTTTCTTTTATTCTCTCAATGCCTAATAAAGATGATGATGATGATGATGATGATGATGATGATGATGATGATGATGATGAAATCCATCCCCTTTGGCATGGATTTAAAGGGAGAATCTGAGGTCCCCAGTTTAAACATTGAAAGTAATGCTGTTTCGGGGTGCGGGAGAATCCACCCCAAAATAGCATCACTTTCAATGTTGTTTAAACTGGGGACCCCAGATTCTCCCTTAAAGGTGGATTTAAAAGCAGAATCTGGGCTCCCTAGTTTAAACACCATTGGAAATGATGCTGTTTGGGGGTGGATTCCAGCATCACTTGTTTAAACTAGGGAGCTCAGATGCTCCTTTTAAATCCACCTTAAAGGGAGAATCTGGGGTCCACAGTTTAAAAAACATTGAAAGTGATGCTGTTTCCCCCAACTGGGGGGACTGGATACAACACCATAAAATGTTTTCATAGCAGTAATAAAACATTTTCAAAGCAATTTGAAAATGTTTTCCAAAAATTATTTCTGCTGTGTGGCATGGCCCATTGCTGTGTTCAGATTTGTGAGTTGGGGCATGTTCTATAATGTGATGGTGACTTTGAAACGACCTGGTGGAAAAAATCATTGTTTGGTCATGGTGGGTGAGGGTGGCCGCCCATGGGGGTGCATCAAACTCAGGTTTTGCCCAGGGCTCTAGTTTGCCTAGGTTTTTGCCACTGCATTGAACCAATGCAAGGAATAGGCTTTCTATTTTGGCATTGTACTGCTAGGTACCCCAAGGGTTGACTGAGGTGGATAGAGAGCCACTGTCTTCCACCATAGCTCAGTCGGGCAATAGCCTTGTCTAGCTTGTTTTTTGGCTTTTCAAACTTTGGTTCAAGCTTTTCAGCCCAGTTGCTAAAGGCTCTTCTCGGGGAAGTTAATATTACAATGACTTGTGTTTTTACAAGAAATAAAGGATGATTCACATACAGGAGCAAATGAGATAATGGGACTGGGAACTTCAAGGTCTGAAACCCAGAGGCCCCTTCTGCACATGCAGAATAATGCACTTTCAAACCACTTGCACAATTGTTTGCAAGTGGATTTTGGTATTCTGCACAGCAAAATCCAACTGCAAAATGCACTGATACAGCCAGAGAACCAAAATATCCAATGAGTTTTTAAATGCCACCACATCTTTTTCCATTAGAAATTTCCAAAGTACCAAGTCTGGATTTAAGTTTCTGGGGCAGGAATGCTCTCACTAAGTCAGTTTTCTCACACAGCTAAATATATGTCAAAGAACAGAGTCTCTTGGGCATATCTGTTGTTAATTTAACAGTCTCTCTTCCTTTTTCTTTCTTTGTTCAAGCAAATATCAACAACCACTATGGGGTCTGCTCTTTCAAAAGAAAACATATTACAGGAACTTGAAAAGCTACAGAAAGATTGGGAAAATGAAACTCTCCCCAAATTGACCAAAAAAAATCAAGAAGGCCTGGATTTATTAAAAAATACTCCTCTTGATATTGCCCTCACAGGGGTGTCAGGTGCTGGTAAATCATCTCTTGTCAATGCCCTGCGAGGAATGACAAACTGGGAAGATGGTGCAGCTGAGACTGGTGAGACGGAAACAACAATGGAGCACAAAAGCTATCCACATCTCACATTCCCAAATGTGACAATGTGGGATCTACCAGGAATTGGGACACCTAACTTTAAACCAGAGGAATACCTCAAGAAGGTAAATTTTGAAAAGTACGATTGTTTCATCATAGTTGCCTCAAATCGCTTCACTGAGAATGATGTCCTCCTGGCCCGTGAAATTCATAAAATGTACAAGAAGTTCTATTATGTGCGCACCAAAGTGGATGCCAGTATATATTCTGAAAAACAAAAGCCAAACTTCAGTGAGGAGAAATTCCTGGATGGAATTAGGAAGTATTGCTGTGATAATCTGAAACGTATAGGGGAATCTAATCCACGGGTTTTTCTCAGTTCCGCATTCCATTTGGATAAGTATGATCTTCCTCTCCTGCTAGGGACTTTGGAGAATGAGTTGGATGATCTCAAGAAACATATTTTAATTCTGTCTATGCCAGTTTTCTCCAAAGAAGTCCTGAAGAAGAAAAGGGCTGCTATGGAGGACTATATCAAGAAAGCAGCTTGGTTGTCTTGTACTGTTCGGGCAGTTCCTGTCCCTGGCCTTTCTGTTGTCTGTGATGTTGCCATCTTGGTGAGGTCAATGATATACATCCTTGAGGTCTTTGGCTTGGATGAAGAGTCCCTCAATAGACTTGCAAAGCGGGTTGGCAAATCTGTTGATGTCCTGAAATCAGCTATCAAAAAGTCTCCACTGCCCAGCCAAATCACCACAGGATTTGTAATTAGTATGTTGAGTAAGTCAGTCATTTGTGGAACCCTGATGGTGGTTGAAACTGTTCTTGATTTTGTACCGGTGTTGGGCTCTATAACTGGCGGACCACTTTCTTTTGGAACAACATTTTACTTCCTGAAGAAATTTCTGCATGATGCTGAGGAAGATGCTCAGAACGTCCGGGCAAAAGCTGCAGAATTCTAAACGGAGACAAGTGCCAAGACACCCGTAATAAAAGTAGATTGAGGACAAAAAGCATATGAATGTCATGCAAATATGAGGAAACAAAATCCAAGAATAAATTCTAGATGTCATATACTTGTTTGATGTCCTGCTTGGTGGAAGTGGATCTTTGAATACCACGTTGTACCTTCCAAGAAGCTTTCTGAAATAAATGAAGATGCTTAGAATGTTCAAGAAAAGCTATTGAACATGTAGAATCAAAGAGCTGACGTCCCAAAAAATAGAAGAGGAGGCACCAAATGTATGGATAATGCTCAGGATCAGAATATTGGAAAGGAAAGGAAACTGGATTTCAGTTTTCGGCTGCAGTAACCACACCTCCAGAAACTGACCAAGGGCTCCTCAACGAGACAATCTATTTGTTGTTTTTGCTTTGTTAACTTCTTTCTTCCAAAGTCCAACATAATCAACTAACAGTCCACATAACTGGACTCATAGGAGTTAGATATGACCACAGCCAGAGTTTTTCTTCACTTTAGTGTGCTGGAGGCTATAGTTCAACTGCAACTTGTGTCTTTTCTTCTTTCTTTTTCTTGTGTGCATATGTTCATCCCCGTCAAGTTGCTTCCAACTTATGGCAGCCCTCCAAAACAAATCAAGGTCGTCCAAAATGTCCTATTAGCAGCCAGATCTTACAAACTGAGGACGGTGTTTTCCTTGTAGTGTCATTCCATCTCATGTTGGGTCTTCCTCTTTTCGTGCAACATTCTACTTTTCCTTAACATAGTTCTCTTTTCCAGGGACATTTCAGACATGTTTTGATCCTGTACCCACATATGTGTTTGCTTGTTTGTTTGGCGATCTGCAGTATCCAGAATACCATTTTTTAAAACTTACTGGCACTTTTGCTTGAGGAGCACTTGAAGTGGCCTCTTTGCACCATGCCTTGAAATATCATGGGTGATCACTTGGGGAAGTTATCGCTCTTAGCCTTTGAAACCTTAATTAATACTATATCTTTGAACTCCTAACATGTCTATAATACCTCTGCTCATCTTGTGCATTTTAGTCTGCAGCCACTAGTCATTCATTCATGTAACCATATACAAGTTTGTTCGTATTTCAGTTTATTTCCCTAATCACTTAATTCATATGGTCCACTGGCATAATGCCCATTGGGCAAGGTGGACAGCTGCCCAGGGCATCACCTTGTGGGGGGGAATCAAAATGCTGGGTTCGTTTTGGGGTATTTTAGTGGTTTTCCATTTTTGGCCTGCAGGGGACGCAGTTTTTAGGCTAGCGGCTCCAAATTTCAGCGTATCATCAGGAGACTGTCCTTATGCTACCCTCCAAGTTTGGTGAGGTTTGGTTCAGGGAATCCAATGTTATGGACTCCCAAAGGGGGTGCCCCTATCCCCCATTGTTTCCAATGGGAGCTAATAGGAGATGGGGGCTATGGTTTTGAGGGGCCATAACTTTGGCCCCCCTGAACCAAACTGCACCAAACTTGGGGGGTATCATTAGGGCAGTCTCCTAATGAGACCCTGAAAGGTTTGAGACTGTGCCTTCAGAAATGTGCCCCCCACAGCCTGCAACCCC
>NW_025950872.1:0-12647 GCF_021028975.2 Sphaerodactylus townsendi
CAGGCTGGATGGCCATCTGTCAGGAGTGCTTTGATTGTGTGTTCCTGCAAGGCAGGGGGTTGGACTGGATGGCCCTTTGGGGTCTCTTCCAGCTCTATGATACTAGAATTCTATTCTGCAGTCGTGTCTCCCACGGCCCTGGCCTTTGCTTCTTCTGCAGGCTGCCATGTTTCATTTGGGGAGCTGCTCCTCTCCTTCCCGAGCACTTTGGTGCCTCTCTCTGGCAACCTAGTCTGGCTGTGGCCGCGAAGAGCGTATCAAGGAAGGGCTGTACTCTTGCAGCTTTGGCCCAGAGTTGTTGACCACACTGCTTCCCTGTGTGTTTTGTAGATGCTGCTCCAAATTCTACAAAAATAAGCCTGGTTGTCAGATCAGGGTCACTAACTCTGTTTTCCACCAAATTGTTCAGGAAGGCACAGCGGTCTCGGAAAATGCAAAAATCCTACGATTCATGTGTGGATCACACCGAGAAAGAAGGTTCTGTGGAGGCGGCAGAAAGAGAAGATGAGGAAGATCCATCTCCCACTCTGAAGCGGAAACAAAGAACAAAGAACGTGACTTACGACGTATTTCAGCTGAATAATGGAAACCCAAGTAGGTAGATCCACAATTTTTCACTCTACCCGACTCTCTGCGGAGTCTCTTTGCCTGGTTATGGCCGTTGGTTTAATACTGAAGTCATCTGAAGATGAACTTTTCCCTCCCCCCCCCCCCCAAACAAAGGTTTTCAGAAGGCAGCTTTGAATGACATGTTGGGGGGGGGGGGGGGACCTTTCATCTCCAGTGCTGAAGTGTGTGTGTGTTCTATGTATTGTCGAAGGCTTTCATGGCCGAATTCAACTGGTTGTGGTGGGTTTTCCACAACCCAGGAAACCCACCACCAGCTGTGTTTGTTCTGTTCCCCAAGCGAACTAATAGCAGGTGCCTTGCACTCGGCCAGAACCGAATGTGAGACCCGTAGACAAATGAGCAACAAAAACAGGTTTAATAGTTTTGAAGGTTTAGGATTCTGACTCCTCCCATGAAGTCTAACTAAATAAAGCATACTTGCGATGCTGGAAACAACTGGAGACTAAAACCACTTGAAGAGCTTGCAGGCACCGATCCTTTCTTGCTTGCTTCCAAGAAAGTCTGCTCTGCGTGTGCCTCTTCTGAGATCTCCCGGTGTCCTCTGCCTGGCCTCTATTTCCTTGCAATCTGTTGGAACTTGATTACTCAAAGTACTATGGATCTCTAGCACCTTATACGTCGGAGATATTGCTGTCTCCAGCCTTCCACAGACACCTGAGACTACACTAAACTGTAAAATGAAGGCACTGCTAGCTAATAAAAATGCTGTAGTGCTCTTGCCTCTAGGGGGCTTCTTAAAAGGAGAGGGTCTGACTAAGGTTCCCTCCCACAGAATACTGTACAAAAACATTGGAGCCCATTCTATCTAAGGGTATAACTGAGGCTTAAATGAAGAAAATAGCGAGGGTGTCTCTAGGGGCATGACAGTGTTAATCTTTTTAAATCATAGAGTTGGAAGGGGCCATACAGGCCAACTTGTCTAAACCGCTGCTGAGCAGGATCATGCTGGCAGGGACTGATGGGAGGGCGGTATAAAAATCCAATAAATAAATAAATAAATCGTAGTCCATGAACACCTGGGGCACCACAGTTGGATACCCTTGGCCTAGAGCAGTGATGGCGAACCTGGGCACACACAGAGTTCATCATGTGGGGGGGAAATCACACCCCCCCCCCCACACACACACACATCTAGGCTGGCCTGGGCCGCTGGGCTCGATTATTAGCATTAAACCTAAGACCTAGTTTTGGGGAAGCAGTGTAGGTAACTACACTGTTTAGCGCTGTTAAACCCCACTAATTTTAATGCGAAGAACTAAAGCACGATCCTTACCTGGGAGTAAGCTCGGTTGCTGGCAATGGGGCTTGCTTCTGAGTAAACCCTCCTAGGGTCGTGATTCACCCATTGGAAGAGTTGCACGGTTGCTTCAAAGCAAAGCCACCGATTACCACCAAGCTTGCTCCCGAGTAACGCACGCCTCGGAGCCAACCGTTTTTTCTAAACTAAAACCTCAGTATTTGGGTTAAATTGCCGTGTTGGCGCTTTGCGATAAATAAGTGAGTTTTGGGTTGCAGTTTGGGCACTCGGTCTCGAAAAGGTTCGCCATCGCTGGCCTAGAGTGTCCCAGGCAAGTGCTGGTCCAGCCACTGCTTAAAGACCTCCAGTGAGGGGGAGCTCACCCCCTCCCCACTGTTTCACAATTTTTACTGCAAAAGAATTTTTCCTAATATCCGGTGGAATATTAGAAAAAAACATTCTGCAATCCAGTCCAATGGAGTCTCGCCATTTCTGGACTACTAGATTGATTTGTACTTGTATCCCATGTTTCAGCCAAAAATTGGCCCCTCAGTAGCTTGTGTGCAGGTGTCAACTTAGCAAGGCTCAACGTAGAAGAAGAAGAGTTGGATTTTTAGCCCCCCTTTCTCTCCTGTAAGGAGACTCAAAGGGACTGACCGCCTCTCCCCATATTGCCCCGGTAGGCCCCCCCTCTCCTCGGAGGAGGACCTACTCGTGATCCCTGGTCCGAAAATGATCAGGCTGGCCTCGACGAGGGGCAGGGCCTTTTCAGCTTTGGCCCCTACCTGGTGGAACAGGCTCCCTAGGGAGATCAGGGCCCTGCGGAACTTACAGAGTTTCCGCAGTGCCTGCAAGACGGACCTGTTCTGGCAGGCATTTGGGCAGCCTGGTTAAAAATACATCTACCATGTCATCTGGCCTCCCGTGGGCACAAGGGGGGGAGGGGGAGACCCAGACGCCGTCCACATTTTTAAATGGGTTCTGTTTTTATGTAATTGGTATTTAAATTATGTTTTAATGTATGTTTTAGCCTGTTGTGAACCACCCTGAGCCCTCAGGGGGAGGGCGGTATATAAAACCAATAATAAATAAATAATCTCCTTTCCCTCCCCCCCAAACAAATACCCTGTGAGGTGGGTGGGACTGAGAGAGCTCCAAAGAACTGTGACTAGCCCAAGGTCACCCAGCTGGCGTGTGTTGCACAAGCTAATCTAGTTCACCAGATAAGCCTCCACAGCTCAAGTGGCAGAGCAGGGAATCAAACCCGGTTCCCCAAATTAGAGTGCACCTGCTCTTAACCACTACACCCCGCTGGCTCAGGAAGGGTGACCTGGCCTCTGCCTCTTGCTCCTCGGCCTACTGGGCTTCATGTCAGTGTTGGGGCTTGAGCTCATCTTGCAGCTCCGACGGGGAAGGAACAGTTTGCCCGCTGCTGAGGATTTCCTTTTGCCTCGATCAGTCAAGGAGCAAAAGACCCCCAACGCGCCACAGGACACCAACGCTACTTTCACCCGCAGCGGCCGGCGCGTGAAGCCCCTCCTGCAGTACTGGTGTGGTGAGAGGATCGTGGTCGATCAGGACCTGAACGTGACAATCACCAAAGGTGGCATCAACTACTTGACTCCTGTAAGTCCTGAGCTTTTGTCTGCCTGTATGTTTTATCTTGATGTGAGGAGGAGGGGAGGCTCTCCAGGTGCCGACGCTTCCTGGCCACACAGGGTTAATTCTGTGGGCGGTGCCCTCTAGTCCCTGTCTTTGGGACCCCTCGGTCCCTTGGGGACAGGGCTCAGATTCACCAGAGCCACAGACCCAGAGGCATACTGGCAATACTCCTCAGCTGGCGGAGGAGGGCAGCAGCGGTCCTGGGCATCCTGGCGGAGCTGGGCACTCAGGTCTTTGCAGCGGGTATATATCTGCACACATTGTCCCTTTGCTGCCTTTTCCCTCCCACCTGTGCCCAGAGTTAGCTGCATGAGAACAGAACAGTGTTCAACACAGCATTGTTCAGTGTTCTGCCCAAGGGCTGCGATAAGGCTCCATCTCCCCTGCAGAGGCGGGGAGGATGAGGTCTGCCTAGTTCACTAGTTACAAGCAGCAATAGAACACAGGATGGCCCTCAGGCCACAGGTAACAGCAGCTGCAGGTGTGAACTCAGGCCTGGCAGTCTGCTAACACCCATCCTGCCCAGGCTTGATCCCCAAAATGCTCTGCGGCGAAGAGTGCCTTGCTCTGATGCCAGTCTCTCTCTCCCCACCCCGCCACGTCTCCATGGCACCCCCTAGCAGGAGGTTACCCTGGTGCAGCTCAAAAGGCCTGTTTGCATTGGCTGTCATAGTTTTTTGGGCACAGATCAAGCTTAAAAGAATTCTTCAAATCCTTATAGAAAAGATAGTTCCTATAATTATTTCTTTTTCTTTATAATTTTATTAGCAGCTATAAGCTGTGAAACAAAAGGCATGTAGGCCCTTTGCACTTTGCCCTTCTTCCCTTCACTAACTAGAAGATTCCTAGCCTTGATGAATACCCTTTGTTCTAACTTACCCTTTGGAATTTAGGAGACCTTAAACTATGTTTTCTTTTAGGTCTTGTTGTCCTCGTTGGCACCACAAGTCTGTCCTTTTTCTGATACAAACCAGAACACAGCCAAATGTGTAGGCTCTTTGCTTAGATAAGTAGGGCAACAGAGAACAATACTGATAAAGTAATGTTAGGTCCTAGTTCACAGGACGTCAGAAGTGTGAATTACTGACATCCTCCAATGAGGGCATCCACATGTCTAAAATGTTTTGGGTAAGGGGAAGATCTCCTCCCTCTTGGGTGATTGATTGATGGTGGTTGTACTTTGGGTGTAATTCCTTCCAATGGTACTCTTTTGATGTAACCTGCCTATATCCTATAAAAACTGGAAACCGCAGCCATTTTAGTGTGGCTCCTCTGATACTAACTTGCCCTTTATTGGTCTGAATGAAATTATTTCTTTAATTTTATTCCAAAAAGCTTGAGCTTTTTGGCTTAAAGTTTTTAGAACATCACCCTGCGGTAACAGTTTGAAGGTGCGTAACTGCAGTTGGCTTACATCCGTTGCTCTTTCTCTCAAGACAGTGAGCAGCGCAAGACCGCTGCGCCGGACGACCCTCCGCTCCCCAGAGGAGAATGGACGAGGCAGCGCCAGCACTGGTAGAAAAGTTCTGTCACATCAAGCTAAACAAGCGAAAGGTACAGAGTTTGCCTTGAAGGCCCCGCTTCAGATTGTCTGAATCCTTTGAAAAAATCCCCCGGTTCAGGGCACAAACCTGTCTGGGGGGAACTTTTGGAAGGTCGGGGTGGATTTTGCTCCAGGCCTGGCCAGGGGCCATTTTGGAAGTTGGGAAGGACTTTTCCTCAGCTCAGACTGGCTAACCTCCTGAGCTGAAGACGGCAAATGGATCAAGTCCAGCCGCACCTTGGAGGCAAACAAGGCTCTGGACGTGAACCTCTGAGAAGGAAGAGTCCCCTGGTCAGATAGGATCCTGCCCTCTGGGTAGTTCCCAAGAGGAGCCTGTACGTTTTTCAACTGCTGTGAATTAAAAACCTGGCCCAGCTACAACTCTCCCTTTGGGGGTAGACATTCCGTTACCTAAACTGGGCCGGGCAGGGGCGGGGAAGGGATAGAGGAATTAGCTGTTAAAGGGTCTCCAGAAGGGATCTTTTGTCTCTGTAAATGGGCATTTTATCCCAGAACAATGTTCTCAAAGTGGAAAGGACAGAAACCAATTAATTCAGTAAAAGCCACTAAGGGAAAACAAGAACCGTGAACCTTTAAGACCACAAATAAACCGCCCTCTCCCTCCCAACTCGGCTGTGGATTGCGCTGTGTCTCAGTTTGCAACGTTTTTAGCCTGCCTTTTCTCCAGGGGACTTTGGGCGGTGGGCACGGTTTTCCTGTTCTTTTATCCTCACAACAAGTCATTGAGGTTACGTGATGACCCAGCAATGTGCCCCTTCCCCCGCCCCACAGCTTCCATGAACCAAGGCCATTTGTGCCCAGTTTAGTCAGACACTGAGGCTGTCCTACAGTTTCTGCTCAGTTTTGTGATCATAGAATCATAGAGTTGGAAGAGATCCCCAAGGGCCATCCAGTCCAACCCCCTGCCATGCAGGAACACACAATCAAAGCACTCCTGGCAGATGGCCACCCAGCCTCTCTTTAAAAACCTCCAAAGAAGGAGACTCCACCGCACTCAGAGGTAGTGCATTCCCTGTCAGGAAGTTCTTCCTGATATTTAGGTGGAATCTCTTTTCCTTCCCCTTGAACCCATGACTCCTGGTCCTGGTCTCTGGAGCAGCAGAAAACAAGCTTGCTCCCTCACCAACATGACATCCCTTCTCACAATACTCGAACCAGGGGGCATTAATTGAAAATGCTGGGGGGAAGAATTAGGACTAATAAAAGGAAACACTTCTTCACGCAACGTGTGATTGGTGTTTGGAATATGCTGCCACTGGAGGTGGTGATGGCCACTCACCTGGATAGCTTTAAAAAGGGCTTGGACAGATTTATGGAGGAGAAGTCGATCTCTGGCTCCCAATCTTGATATTCCTTGATCTGAGATTGCAAATCCCTTAGCAGACCAGGTGCTCGGGAGCAGGAGCAGCAGCAGCAGAAGGCCATTGCTTTCGCATCCCGCACGTGAGCTCCCAAAGGCACCTGGTGGGCTACTGCGAGTAGCAGAGTGCTGGTCTAGATGGACTCTGGTCTGATCCAGCAGGCTAGTTCTTATGTTCAAATATCTAAACATGGCTATCGTGTCACCGCTTAACCTTCTCTTCACCAAATTAAACATCCCCAGCTCCCTCAGTCTCTCCTCCACGTAGAACATGGATTCCAGACCTTTTGCCGTTTTGGTTGCCCCCCTGAAATGCTGAATACCTTGTCTCTCTGCCTCTCTTTTGAATAGAGATGCAGCTGAAAGCAAAGGCTAGGAGCACAGCTCCCGTTTACTCAAGCTAGGCCCCAGCCTTCATGTTCGTGTCTCCTGTCTCAGTCTGCAGTTTTGCCACTTGATGGACGACCTCTCTTTTTCTCTATCCCCCTTTGTATCCCGAGAGCAGGGACTTGTAGTCTTGTTGGCTGTTTGTATTTGGTTTTTGTTTTACAGGAATTAAAATAACAAAGAATGTGGTTTGCAAAACAAAAAAGGGAGCAGCAGTGGTGTAGGAGGTTAAGAGCTCGTGTATCTAATCTGGAGGAACCGGGTTTGATTCCCAGCTCTGCCGCCTGAGCTGTGGAGGCTTCTCTGGGGAATTCAGATTAGCCTGGGCACTCCCACACACGCCAGCTGGGTGACCTTGGGCTAGTCACAGCTTCTCGGAGCTCTCTCAGCCCCACCTACCTCACAGGGTGTTTGATCTCCTTGATCTCAGATTGCTAATGTCTTAGCAGACCAGGTGCTCAGGAGCAGCAGCAGCAGAAGGCCATTGCTTTCACATCCTGCATGTGAGCTCCCAAAGGCACCTGGTGGGCCACTGCGAGTAGCAGAATGCTGGACTAGATGGACTCTGGTCTGATCCAGCAGGGTAGTTCTTATGTTCTTATGTTCTTATGGAAGGGCAAGGAGATTGTAAGCCCCTTTGAGTCTCCTGCAGGAGAGAAAGGGGGGATATAAATCCAAACTCTTCTTCTTCTACCTCACAGGGTGTTTGTTGTGAGGGGGGAAGGGAAAGGAGATTGTAAGCCTCGTTGAGTCTCCTGCAGGAGACAAAGGGGGGATATAAATCCAAACTCTTCTTCTTCTTCTAGGAGTAGCTGGTAAAAGCGTCAGAAAAGCGGCGGGACCCGGAGGCACAGAGAAGCCGCGACATCTCGCCTCCGACTCAGAAGGGAATTCCCAGGACCTGTCCCCTGAAGACCTTTGCAGGAAACAGGCCGTTGTGACCTTGACCCCACTGAACCGTAAGAGGCTGAGCGAGGCGATCAGCTGCCCCCCCCCAAAGGGTGCTGAGCCGCGGGCAAGCAGAGGGTTTGGAACAAGCTCTGGCAGAGAACCTCCGCGCGTCGAGGGCGTGCTCAGCTGGCAGAGCCAGCCCCGCCAAGAGCAGCAAGCGATCGAAGGGAGGGATTCCCTGTCTGCAGAGGACAGCGAATCAAGCCAAGATGTCCCCAGGATCCAGAGGAAAGCACAGCCCTCTTTCAGGAGGGAGGGGCCCAGCTTGAAGCTGCTGCCTGATAACCAGCAGCCCCATGGGATGAAGCAGCCGCCTTCTGCGCCCCCGGAGAGAAAAGACGGGTCTCCCGGCCCTTCCTCGCAAAGCACGCCAGCGAAGGCCACGTCGTATCGCCAGAATGGCCACTGGGAGAGCCGGTCTTCTCCCAGTTCGTCCGATGGCTCTCCAGGACTCCGAAGGCGGCACAGGGAGCGTTTGCGCCGAGGGAGCCAAAAGCGCCGGAAATACGTCTTTGAATCTGAGAGCGAATCCAGCCCTGGGGATTTGGAGTGGAAAAGGGGAAAGGTGAAGGCCGCTGGCCAGAGAAGCAGCGGAGCAGGTCCCGGCAGCACAAAACCCTCAGCTGCTGCTGCTGCAGCAGGGAACGCGCCTGAGAAGAGGCGGGAGTGGAAGGCCGGGGGCGAGTGGCTTTTGGAGGGCAGCGACGTCTGGACGGAGGCGGAATTGCAGAAGCTGCACAGGCAAGGAAGGAAGTCCCGGTTTTCTGAATGAATGTGTCACGTGCGCCCTTTAAGAGCTTGTAACAATTGGACCGAAAGAAAAACGTGACGCACGTATGCTGCTCAGTGTATTATACAACCTACCGTATATACTCGTGTATAAGTCGACCCGCATATAAGTCGAGGCACCTAATTTTACCACAAAAAACTGGGAAAACTTATTGACTCGCGCATAAGTCGAGGGTGGGAAATGCAGCATCAATTGAGGCATTAGTAGGTTAAATGTTTTTGAATATTTATTTCAAAGAAAAACAGTAAACTGGCTCTGTAAGTGGAAAAGAGGGTCAACAAGAACAATATGGTATCAACAATAACTTTAAAAGTACAAAAACCTTAGCTCAACCAGCAACCAAGCTAAAACACAAGAGTTAAAATCCTTCAAAACTGGATTCTTCATCATCAAATGTATGTCCAAATGTATGTCCAAATGTAACCCAACTTAGATTTTAAGAGGGATATTATCAGAAATGAAAAATCTACTATTAGCTTCCATTGTAAACAATGGGGGATGGGGCATCCCCTTTGGGGGTCAATAACTTTGGATCCCCTGACCCAAACTTCACCAAACCTGGCTGGTATCATAAAGAGATTCTCCTGATGAGACCAGCCAGGTTTGGTGAAGTTTGGTTCAGAGGGTCCAAAGTTATGGACCCTCAAAAGGGTAGCCCCATCTAGCTCCCATTGAAAACAATGCCCCATCTACTAATAGCTCCCATTGAAAACAATGGGGAATGGGGGCACCTCCTTTGGGGGTCCATAACTTTGGACCCCCTGAACCAAACTTTACCAAACTTGGCTGGTATCATCAGGAGAGTCTTCTGATGGTACCCTGACATTTTGGTGCCTCTAGCATAAAAACTGGCCGGCAAAGTAAAAACACACAAAAAAATTAATGACCCGCATATAAGTCGAGGGGAGCTTTTTCAGCATTAAAAATGTGCTGAAAAATTCGACTTATACATGAGTATATACGGTAGTTAATTATACAAACATCCATAAACTACAACTCTACAAAACATATTTTCTCATTTACATTACAGGTACCCCTGTCGGGAGAGTGACAACCATATCAGTTCATTCCGTTTGATACATTCCGTTCTTTGTTTTAAGGAAACAGTCTCCGTTATTATCTTCTGTTCCTTCCGTACATTTGTAATCTCCCTTCGGAGTTCCCACATGACTACCGATAAAGGAGCCTTGTCCCCGCTTTGAATTGTTCGTCAAAGCACGGAGCCTTGTTCAACTTTAAGAGTATTCTTCAAAGCCAGAGTGCTCTTCAAAGCAAAAGCTATACTCCGAAGGGAGATTACAAATGTGTGTGAGTTACAAAAGTGTTGAACAAGTTCATGTTCCCCTCCTTGGAAGAACTCTATAATTCCCGAAGCCTGAAGAAAGCCCAAAATATTCCGAGAGACCCGTCTCATCCAGCACACTCTCTTTTTGAACTGTGACCATCCGGCAGACGATACAGGTCTATCAAAACTAGGACAAAGAGGCTTAGAGACAGCTTCTACTCTAGAGCTGTGGCGATGCTGAACTCCGCGGCTTCGTGTCGATGTGTTTGGGGCTGTGTAGGGATGGGTGGAGGAAGGGGAAAGTGAGGGTGGAGTATGAGTCTGAAATTGTGTGCATCAGGGAATGCTGCTGTAAATTTTGTTGTGCGTGCACAATGACAATAAAATGCTTATGCTAATGCAGTGAAAACAATATTCCGGAGATATATGAGAGGAGGAAGTATACGGAAGGAACAGAAGATAATAATGGAGACTGTATCCTTGAGACAAAGAACGGAATGTATCAAACGGAATGAACTGATATGGTTGTCACTCTCCCGACGGGGGTACCTGTAATGTAAATGAGAAAATATGTTTTGTAGAGTTGTAGTTTATGGATGTTTGTATAATTAACTAGGTTGTATAATACACTGAAGCCACTGAGCAGCATACGTGCGTCACGTTTTTCTTTCGGTCCAATTGTTACAAGCCCCGGTTTCCCCCAGGGCAGGTTTGCGGTGCTCTCCCCTGACGGTGCCGCAGTCGTTGTGGCTTCTCCAGAACCAGAGCCCTAGCTCTTCACCAGCCACAGCGCATCGCTGTTAGGATTGCTCCCAGCCCATCTTCCTGCTTCGTCCCAGCCGATTGGCGTCCCCTCTGCACGTCATGAGCGGCTGCAAAGTTCTGTCCGGGGCTTTGGCAGGGGATGCTGAGAGCGTCCGACAGCAGCCACGAGTCTCACACAGCACTTGTGTCTTGCAGGGCTGTGGCTGCTTTGCCAAAACACCTGGCCGGGTTCTGGCAGCGTGTGGCCGAGGCCGTGGGGTCATGGTCGGCTGAAGAATGCCAGCTAAGGTACATGGCAGAGCAGGAGAGCAGGAAGCAGGCCCCGAAGAAGACCACCAAGAAGAAAGGAGAAAAAGGTACAGGGGCCATCTTCTGTTCTATCTATGGCAGGGGTAGAGAACCTTTAATACTCAAAGAGCCATTTGGACCTGTTTTCCACGGGAAAAGAAAACACTGGGAGCCGCAAATAATTTTTGACATTTAAAATAAAGATAACACTGTATATATAGGGGGTTTTTTTACCTTTTACTCCGCTCATTCTGAGAACCGCATGGATGCGCCCGCCCTGCTGCCTGCAGGGCGGGCAAGGATGAAGCCGGCGGCTCGACCTCACCCACCACCGGATAAGCGCCTGCCCCGCTCCAACGGGGCGGGTGAGAGGGGAAGCCCGTGGCGCGGCTGACCGTGGGCAGTTGGTGCGCCCGCCCTGCTGCCTGCAGGGCAGGCAAGGATGGGGCCGGTGGCTCAGCTCGTGGAGCCACAGTGCAAGGGCAGAAGAGCTGCATGCGGCTCTCGAGCCGCATGTTCCCTACCCCTGATCTAGGGATTGTATTGTCGAAGGCTTTCACGGCCGGATTCACTAGGATGTTGTGGGTTTTCCAGGTTGTATGGCCATGTTCCAGTAGCATTTTCTCCTGACGTTTCGCCTGCATCTGTGGCTGGCATCTTCAGAGGATCTGATGGTAGTAAAGCAAGTGGAGTATATGTACCCGTGGAATGTCCAGGGTGGGAGAAAGAGCCATTTGCATTGGTTAAGAGTGCTAAGGGTGCAATTTGCACGTGTAATTTGCATGTGTTAAGTGGAATCCGCCCATTTTAGCATATGTATGTAACACTGAAGTTGCATCATCAGTTGGTGAGGGCATCTGCATAGCAGTTGCCTGGCATTTGAATCCATTTAATTATTTCCTGCAAAGAGACATCCTGTGTCTGGGTAGTGTTCACTAACCGTTGTCTTGATTCTAGTGTTTTTAATGACTGGTAGCCAGATTTTGTTCATTTTCATAGTTTCTTCCTTTCCTTTAACAAATGCAAATGGTTCTTTCTCCCACCCTGGACATTCCTCAGGTACATATACTCCACTTGCTATACTACCATCAGATCCTCTGAAGATGCCAGCCACAGATGCAGGCGGAACGTCAGGAGAAAATGCTACTGGAACACGGCCATACAGCCCGGAAAACACACAACACCCTTATCAAGGGATTCCATGGGAGCAGGCGGATTGTGGGAGGCCTTTTCCACATCCAGGAACTGGGAGGGGAAAGACATGTTATACCTTTCAGTTAAACCCAGCCCTTTTCCCCAGCAGAGGCCCAAAGCGGCTTAGGTCATTCTCCTCTCCTGTTTTACTCTCACAACAGCCCTGTGAGGTAGATCAGGCGGGAAGTTTGTGTGCCTGGCCCACGGTCACCAACAAGCTTCCACGGCAAGAGTGGGGATCTGAACTGATTTTTCAGTCTGAGCTCAAAGTTTTCTCAACTACCGTGTTTCCCCGAAAATAAGACAGTGTCTTATATTAATTTTTGCTCCCAAAGATGCGCTATGTCTTATTTTCAGGGGATGTCTTATTTTTCCGCTCCACAGCTGCATGCTCTGGTCGACAGGCATGCTTCCAAACAAAAACTTTCCTACGTCTTACTTTCAGGGGATGCCTTACATTTCGCACTTCAGCAAAACCTCTACGACGCTTATTTTCAGGGGATGTCTTATTTTCAGGGAAACGGGATCACAGAG
>NW_025950873.1:0-12643 GCF_021028975.2 Sphaerodactylus townsendi
TGTGACTCACGAAAGCTCATATCCTGCCAGAAATGTTTCTACTGCTACACGACGGAGTAGTCAGAGAGAGCGAGTCTAGCCCATCCAGAGAGGTGATTCGAACCCAGGCCTCTCCAGCCCAAGTCCTGCCCTCTAACTACTACCCTCACGCACTCTCTTGCCTTTTGCTAGGCAAAGCGTTGATCTCCCAAGAGCCCACCCCCATAGAGTCCTCCAAGCATTCCAAAATACCACAGAGAACCACGCACCGGCGATTTCCAGAACGACCACGAAAAACCCCAACCAAACTCCATTGAAAGAGGTGGAAAGAGACAAGAATCACTGTCCAGCAGGCCTTACCCAAGCGAGACTTCTAACCGGAAGTTTAGATTGCGTTTTCTCCATATTTCCGCTGTATGGCTTCCGCCCTGAAACGTCATAGCTTCGTCTACGAATGTTCCGGAAGCGTTACCTGGTTACAGCCGAGGACGCTACGCATGCGCAACAGCTGGCCATGGCCGAGTGGGGTAGGGTACTTTGTCAAGTCCTGCCCTAATTTAATTGCACGGCTACTTCCAGAGTAAGTTGAAGAATAAACATGGCCGTATTGGCTATGAGAGGTGCGAATGGAAAAATGTACCTCTGTTTCAAAACGGGGGAAGATTTAATGAGAGGACAGCTACCGGGATTTGGCGCACGCGCGCTAACGTTAGACGTGCTGTGCTGTTGGGAAAGCCTTTGCGAGGGTTGGGAAGCTGGCGCATGCGCGCTCAGGCAACAGTGGGGGATTTTTTTTCACCCCTTTGTGGTTGCCTCGCGCTCTTTCCCGCCTTTTTCCCCCCCAGCAGGCGACGTTCTCGGCCTAACGGTTTTCTCTGTGAGCGTTAGTCCAATTGGTTGCCTTTTTTTCTCAGTTTCCTCACACAGCCCCATTTGTATCTGAAGTGTAGTCTTTCCAATGGGATAAATAATAATAAATAATTTAGTTCCAAAAACTTCAAATGGGAGAAAAAGAGCACTATGTCCTGTTGCACTTGTAAGATAATTTTCCAGAGAGAGAGATTTCAGGATACGTTAAGAGTAACTCTCCCTGCCCCAATGCATTGTGAAGACAAGGATGGCAAAAAATATTCTTCCAAATTGCTGTTTGTTTCGTTTATAACAAAATTGCTGTTTGTTTATATCCTGTCTGCTGAATATATTACAATGCATCCCCAAGAACAATATATAAAAGTTAAAACATTGGCACGGGATAAGTAACAAATCAAAGCAATCAACTGCATAGCAGATTTTTTTTAACACATGAAGTAAAAGACAAACCAACAGGTTGGTTTGTTAAAAAAAAAGGAATAATCTGTAGCTCTGTGACATACTCAGAAATGTATATTCAGAGAAAAGGGTCCCACATAATTTTAGTCATAACATTTATGCATGCTCTGTATGAACATTCACTATACCTATTCCTTTTCACAGGCATGGCTAATTAACAGAGGGATCTAGCTATGACAGCCATGCTGAGAACTGGCACTGCAGACAGAATGAGTCGGCGAAGCACTACCAGCATCAGAGATGGTAACTTATCGGAAAAGGGACAATATATGTCTTTAGATAATGGGGGGTTGTGTGGTTTCCGGGCTGTATGGCCATGTTCTAGTAGCATTTTCTCCCGCATCTGTGGCTGTCATCTTCAGAGGATCTGATGGTAGTAAAGCAAGAGAAGTATAGATACCTGTGGAATGTCCAGGGTGGGAGAAAGAACCATTTGCCTTTTAACAAGTGTAAAGGGTGCAATTAGCAAGCTTGATTTGCATGTGTTGGGTGGGATCCACCCATTTAGCATGTGAGTAAGTTGTTTATTTAGAGAATATGGGCAGAAATCAAAAACAAGAATGAAATGCCTTTTATTAGGACCAACCAAATCGACACAAAATATCATAAATCAGTCCCTAATTCAAAGCACCTTTCCTTAGACACTCGAAGAGATGCTTTTTGTCCATAGATGCAGCCAATTATTGCCCAGTCTAATCTACCCTTCCTAATCTACCCTTCCTAAACAGTTGTAGCGTAGAGTTTGCCTTTTTCACAGCTGCCATGCATTGAGTTGACATTCCCATGGAACTATCAACTAAGACGCCTAAATCCCTTTCCTGGTCTGTGACTGATAGCACTGACCCTTGTAGCGTGTATGTGAAGTTTGGATTTTTTGCCCCTATGTGCATCACTTTGCATTTTGCTACATTGAACTGCATTTGCCATTTCTTAGCCCACTCACCTAATTTATCAAGGTCCGCTTGGAGCTCTTCGCAATCCTTTGTGGTTCTCACCACCCTACCTAATTTGGTATCATCTGCAAACTTGGCCACCACGGCACCCACCCCTACTTCCAGGTCATTTATGAATAAGTTAAAGAGCACTGGTCCCCAAACGGATCCTTGGGGGACACCACTCCCGACATCTCTCCATTGTGAGAACTTCCCATTTACACCCACTCTTTGCTTCCTGTTTCTCAACCAGTTTTTAATCCATAGGAGGACTTCCCCTCTGATTCCTTGATTGCTGAGTTTTCTCAAAGAACTCTAGTAAATTTGTAAGGCAGGACTTGCCTCTGCAAATGCCATGCTGACTCTTCCTCAACAATCCTCTGTACACTTTGCATCCCGCCGGGATCCTAAACAACCTCATGCGTTTTCACCCACCGCCCTATATTGTGCTCCACCCTCCGTCTTCCCCCTCATCTCGACACCCAGTTTTTCCTGATCATCTAAGACAGGCTGAACAAACTGGAGCTTGGCCGGCGATGCCCGAATGAGTGTTCAGCCGCTTCTTGGCTCTTGGATGGTCTTCGGGGCAGGGATTTATTTTCCCTCCTGCTAATTAAATTCGCCGGAGTACCGGATTAGCCTCCTGGGAATGGCATCGTCTGACTTCCGTCGCTTGTTCCCGAGCGTAGTTCTCTGCAAACACGACCGCTCGCATCTCCTAAATCCAGACTGCTTTTGTGTTCCCTTTATATGCTGCCCTTCCCCTTGCGGGCTCAGGGCGGCTTGCAACCCAACAACACCATAGATGCACAAACCACAGCTGGTAACTGACTAGTATCGACCTCGAGTGCATCTGGAACACTTTCGCTGGGGAGCAGCGGTTCCTCCCCGGATGAGCACAACGCAGAGCGAGCGGCGTCTCCGGCTAAGATGTCACGGAGACGCCTTCTCGCTCTGCCTGGGATTTGTAGTTCTGGCGAGGCTCCAAGCCTCTTTGCAAAGGCTTTGAGGCGCGTTTGGACTACGACTCCCAGCGTGCTCCGCAGCACAGTGTCCTTTCGCTGTTGCACTGTAGGATTGGTAGTTTCTTTTCTCGCTTGCCCACTCTTTCCCTATCTCGAAGCGCTACGGTCCCGCGGTGCCCCTCTCGTTGGGGGAGATAGGCGCGTGCGCGGTTGACACCGGCAGAGGCCTCGGCGGTCCAGAGCTTGTTTCCATCCCGGGTTCCTCTCCTCGAGGCGATTGAGCCCCCCGGGGTGAGTTATTGGGGTCCAAATCTAGCGAGCCGGTCTGCCGAAAGGAGCAGGATTTGTCGGCAATGGCGCTTCCGCGACAAGGTTGTGGGAGGGCTGGAGGGGCCTGTTCCAGGGCACAGGAGTGTCAAAGGGTGGGTGGTATCCCCACACTTTTGTGCACGGGGGCAGGGGAGAGATATAGGCTAAACTGTGCTGCAGATTATCTTGTTCCTGACGCGCTGGGGGAATGATAGTTCGAGTATAACGGAAAGAGTCTGGGGTTTACTCCTGCTGATGGTCTCCATGTACAAACGCGGCAGGGTGGATTTTTTTTTTTTTTGCTTTGATAACTGGAACAGGCCGGGAGCCAAGCGGCTGTCAGTCGCTATACCAGGCGAAGTACTTTTAAAAAATGCAGCAGTACTTCCTGGATTAAGTGGGAATACGGAAATAATTGGGGAGCGGGAGTTGCCTGGATGCTGATGCCCCTCTCTGTCTCTAGAGGACGGGAAGATGAGTAGCTCGGAGGAAGTATCCTGGATTTCCTGGTTCTGTGGTTTGCGTGGCAATGAGTTCTTCTGTGAGGTGAGTTGAGCAGAGAGACTCCCTGAAAATGGAAAGGGGTGTTGTTGCTGATGGTCTGGTGAAGTGTGTTGGCTGAATTACAGTGAGGTTTCCTAGATTGTGTAGTGTGGGTGGGTCACCAGGCACCGGGTTTCCTGAACAGGTTAGTGCAGTGATGGCGAACCTTTGGGAGACCAAGTGCCCAGATTGCAACCCAAAACCCATTTATTTATCGCAAAGTGCCAACACGGCAATTTAACCTGAATAGTGAGGTTTTCGTTTAGAAAAAACAGCTGGCTCCAAGGCGTGCGTTACTCGGGAGTAAGCTTGGTGGTAGTCGGTGGCTTTGCTTTGAAGCAATTGTGCAACTCTTCCAATGGGTGGATCACGACCCTAGGAGGGTTTACTCAGAAGCCCCATTGCCAGCACCCAAGCTTACTCCCAGGTAAAGGATCACGCTTTAGTTCTTCGCATGAAAATCAGTGGGGTTTAAAAGCGCTTAACAGGGTTACCTACACTGCTTCCCCAAAACTAGGTCTTAGGTTTAATACTAATAATCGAGCCCAGCGGCCCAGGCCAGCCTAGATGTGTGTGGGAGATACTCTGTTTGCGCGTGCCCACAGAGAGGGCTCTGAGTGCCACCTCTGGCACCCGTGTCATAGGTTCGCCACCACTGGGTTAGTGAGAGGACACTTAGGAACAGGTGACTTTTTTTCCCAGGCGTAACCAACCTGATAGAGAGGCAAGTTGGAGAGGCAAGTTGGCTGAGTGGGTTTGAGAACTGAGGAGGGCCAACTTGGTTGATGATGGATTCCAGCATTTTGTATTTCTGTTTTAGGTTGATGAAGATTACATTCAGGACAAATTCAATCTAACTGGCCTCAATGAGCAAGTTCCCCATTATCGCCAGGCCTTAGATATGATACTGGATTTGGAACCAGGTGAGCGACACCGTTATGTAATGTTGTGAAAGTTTGACAAATTCTTTGATACCAAAGGAGCTTGGGAGTTAAAGAGTGTTGAGTATATGATATGCCTATCCAGTACAAAAACTTTGTCACAGATCTTGTTAATTGAACAAAGTAGGCCTGACAAATCCTGCAAATATATATTTGTTTTTTTCCAGTGACACTTGAGAAAAGTGACTATAAGTAAATGGCTTTGTGTCTGAATTTAAGAATAACCTTGTCACAGGTCTAAAACAATTATTTCCATGGGAAATTAATGCCTTCAGAGGTCCATGCCTTCAGAGGAAACAAGTGATTTGAATATAATCGAGTGAGTTTCAAATAACTTGGCCTGTATTAGGTAGCCTGAATCTCTTAGATATGGATTATGTGTGAGACTGTGTAATCTTTCTGAAAACGATGGTAAGAAAATTGTGAACTGTGTTTTATCTGTTAAGATGGGTAGTTTAAGGGATGACATACCTGTACATGTAACCTCAGCTTGTGGGTTACATACACTTATTTTGTTTCAAATATAATTGACATAGGCAAATGTTTTTGAAGTATTGTGATTAGAATCATAGAGTTGGAAGAGATCACAAGGGCCATCCAGCCTCTGTTTAAAAACCTCCAAAGAAGGAGACTCCAGCACTTTCCGAGCCAGTGAATTCCACTGTTGAATAGCCCTGACAGTCAGAAAGTTCTTCCTAATGTCTAAGTGAAATCGCTTTTCCTGCACCTTGAATCCATTATTCCGTGTCCTAGTCTCTGAGGCAGCGGAAAGCAAGTTTGCTTCCTCTTTGACATGACATCCCTTAAAATATTTACACATAGCTATCACGTCCCCCCTTAATCTTCACTTCTCCAGACTAAACATCCCCAGCTCCCTAAGCCTCTCTTCGTAAGGCATGGATTCCAGACCTTTTATCATTTTGGTTGCCCTCCTCTGGACATGTTTCAGCTTGTCAATATTCTTCTTAAATTGCGGTTTCCAAAACTGAACACAGTACTCTAGGTGAGGTTTGACCAATGCAGAGTGGTAAAATTACTTCCCTCGATCTAGACACTATCCTTTTATTGATGCATCCCTGAATTGTATTTGCTTTCTTGGCTGCCATGTCACATTTTCAGTTTGTGGTCTACTAAGACTCCCAGATCCCTTTCACATGTACTGTTGTCAAGCCAGATGTCACCCATCTATATCTGTGCATTTTATTTTTTCTGCCTAAGTGTAGAATCGTACATTTATCTCTGTGGAAATTCATTTTGCTAGTTCATCTGTGGAAATTCATTTTGTAGCTTACTCACAAGAATATAATGGGGCACCTTGTCAAAGGCCCTACTAAAATCAAGGTATGCTATGTCCACAGCATTCCTTTCATCTACCAAGTTTGACACTCTATCAAAAAAAGAGATAAGTTTAGTCTGGCATGACTTGTTTTGGAGAAATCCATGTTGATATTCAGTGCTCACATTATTCTCTTCCACGTTCTTACAGACTGTCTCCTTAATGATCTCTAGAATCTTTCCTGGTACTGATGTCAGGCTGACTGGGCAGTAGTTATTTGGGTCCTCTTTTTTCTCCTTTTTGAAGATGGGAACAACATTAGCTCTCCAGTCTGCTGGGCGTTCTCTTGTTCTCCAGGAGATCTCAAAGATTATAGCAAGCAATTCTGAGATAACTTCTGCCAGTTCTTTTAATACCCTGGGTTGTAGTTCATCAGGCCCTGGAGATTTTAATTCATTTAAAGTGTTCAGATATTCCTGTTCTAGCTCTTTATTTTTCATGTGCTGAATTTCCTCTACTGTATCTTCTGATCCATTTCCCCCCAGTTGAGCACTGTTTTTCTTTTGGGAAAAAGCCAAAGCAAAGAAGGTGTTGAGTAGTTCTACCTTTTCTCTGTCCCCTGTTAGAAGTTCACCATCTTCTCCACACAATGACTCTATTGTATCCTTTTTCTCCCTTTTGCTACGGACATAACCAAAAAAGCCCTTTTTATTGTTTTTCACATCTCTTGCAAGTCTGAGCTCAGTATGAGCTTTAGCTTCTGACTTTCTCCCTACATGTCTTGGCTATTTGTTTGAATTCCTCTTTAGTAATTTCCCCCCTTTTCCATTTCTTGTACATGTCTCTTTTATATTTTAGCTCACTTGAGGGTTCTTTAGACATCCATCCTGGTTTCTTTAGACACCTCCCATTTTTTCTCCTCATTGGAACTGTTTGAAATTTTGCCTTCAAGATCTCAATTTTAAGAAACTCCCAACCATCTTGTACTCCCTTTTCTTTTAGTATTCTTAATCATGCGATCACACCCAGTAGTTTCTCAAGTTTACTGAAATCAGCTTTCTTAAAGTTTAGAATACGTGTCCGACTAGACTTGGTATAACGAACTCCAGGAGAACATGTCACTCCCACCTAAGGGGACCCTACCACTTCCACCCCATTGATCAGGTTATCATTGTTTGTTAGGAGCAGATCTAAAATAGCCAATCCCCTTGTTGCCTCATTCACCTTCTGGACCATGAAATTGTCTGCAAGGCAAGTGAGGAAATTGTTGGACCTGGTAGTCTTGGCAGAGTTTGGCTCCCAGCAAATACCTGGATAATTGAAATCTCCAATTAGTACTATTTCTCATCTTTGTGAAAGTTTGGACACCTGCTCCAGGAAATCATAATCCAACTCTTCAGTCTGGTTTGGGGGTCTGTAATAGAGTCATATAATGAGATCACTGTTGTTTTTCTTTTATATTCAATCATTTCAAAAAGTGATTAAAGAATAATCTTAAATGATGGCACGAGTGATCTTTGGCAAAGCATACAAGGTTTGCACTTGACACCTGGAGTAAATAAAATGTTGACTTCTCTTCAGCTACAGGCTGTTTCACTGTGAGAATAATCATGTCAGTACAGCCATGTAGTTTTGGGTTAATGTGTTGCGAGGAAAGGTTGATCTTAAGGTGTCCTGTTTATGGCGTGGATAGTGCATTAAATTTCAGGTGCTGTTTCTGATTATGTACTTTGTTGTTTGTGCATGTGGAATTGGAGGGGGAAATGGCCAGTCCTGGGTAACTGAGAGTGTGCATCCACCTATATATTCCTCCCCAGGCACTTGCGGGGGGAGGGGGGGAATGGCTGTCCTGCCCCCTTCAGAGGTGAAGGGGTGGGAGCAGCCTAGAGGGCTTCTTAACAGTGGACCCTGCACTGTGGAATGCCCTTCCACCAGAAGCCCACTAGGCACCTACTCCTTTGGAGTTTCAGCCCCTTGCAGAAACCAGCCTCTTCACCCAGGTATTTGGCTGGTCCCCCCAACTGGGCTCGGGGGAGGGGGGGCTTATGGTGTGCTGTACACTCCTCCTTCTTTTGGGATAGTGGGGTGGGAGTTCTAGAGTTAGATTGTTTCATGGTTTAAAGATTGGTTATTATTGTATGGGATTTTACTATGGTTTTTATTGTAACCTACCCTGAGATTGTAGTGAAGGACAAGGAATAAATCTAAATAATAATAATAAATAAATTTTTCAGCTAGCTGAAAATTTTATTTATATCCCCCCTTTCTCTCCTGTAGGAGACTCAATGGGGTTTACCATCTCCTTGCCCTTCCCCCCTCACAAGAAACACCCTGTGGGGTGGGTGGGGCTGAGAGAGCTCCGAAAAGCTGTGACTGGCCCAAGGTCACCCAGCTGGCATGTGTGGGAGTATACAGGCTACTCTGAATTCCCCAGATAAGCCTCCACAGCTCAAGTGGCAGAGCAGGGAATCAAACCCGGTTCCTCTAGATCAGAATGCACCTGCCCTTAACAACTACGCCACTTCTGCTCTAAGATTCTGTAATTCTTGGTCACTTCTCCCATGTACCTTTTTTTGTTCATTTAAATGATGCTGTCAACACTGTTCCTTTGAGCATGTCAAACCTTGTCAGGCAGGCTTTTAGAGGTTTCTCTTTTTTCTTTGGTTGAATAATCGATTATTTCTGCACACCCACGAAGCTCCCATGTAGCTTGGCTTTGCCAGTTAACTGTTAGATTTAATGATAATAGCTGAGCTTGCAAAATATAGGAATGGTATAATTTGTTATGGATTTGGATCACTGATGTGGAAACTGTACATATCTTGGGAGGATTTAAATGTATATAGACTTCAGTGTAAAACACAAAAACTTTATTTATTTATTTATTGTTTCATTTTCTATACCGCCCTATTCCCAGAGGACTCAAAACGTTGATGATATTTCTTTCTCAAAAACCTTTTAACATGGGTGATTGTTTGTCATTTGTATTGAAATTCAATTAACGTTTGAAGAGCGAAGAAGAAAGTGCAATATTGTTAACTTTTATTTGCACTATATGATATTCTTGAATTATAATTTGGTCTTAGAAGGTATAACTATCAATATTGATTTAGTGGTGGCTCGGAGAATGATGTGGGGACCTTTCACTCTTCTCTGCAGCATTCCTCCATCCTTGTGCGATTCCACCTTCCTTTTCTCCATGACTTTCACTTTCTTCTTCTCCACTTGCAGATGAGGAACTTGAGGACAATCCTAACCAGAGTGACTTGATTGAACAGGCAGCTGAGATGCTGTATGGGCTCATTCACGCTCGCTACATCCTCACAAACCGTGGCATTGCCCAGATGGTATGTATATTTATTTCCTGAAACGCTTGTATCCCGCCTTTCGTTTTTGGCTCAAAGTGATTTAGAAATCAAAATTAAACATGCATTCTAACTTGGATCTTGTACCTTGTTCTGCGTACACTTGTCTGTGAGTGCTGTGGAGGTGTCCTTCTGCCCTGGAGTTCACTTCCTCTGGTGCTAGGCCCTTACATTTATCAAAAAAAAATTCAATGAGCCTCCAGGTGCCTTTTGGAAGGGGATCTCCTGCACAGCACCTGGAGAGAAGTGCATGCAGAACAAAGTTTAGGATCAAGGCCTCTAAGTACAAAATCCTTTAAATAATCCACACCCCAATGCTTGCAGCATATTCCCCACTAAAAGCCATAATTAATAAAGTGACCACACAGCGTATCCTTGAAAACCTTTGAAGGGAAGGGGAGGGGAAGGAGAGAGAGGGATGGGGTAGTGTGAGAGAGGAAGGAGAGAGAGGGGAGGGGTAGCGTTCAAGGGAAGGGGAGTGAGGGAGGGGAGAGAGTGAGGGGTGGCATGTAAGGGAGGGGAGGGAGAGGCCTTCCTTGAAGTGGAGAGGCCTTCCATTGCTGACATTCTGCTTTCTTTTATTGTTAGCTTGAGAAATACCAGCAAGGAGACTTTGGCTACTGTCCTCGAGTTTATTGTGAGAACCAGCCCATGCTGCCTATTGGTAAGTATACACCCATCGAAGAGGCGAGGACTGGAAACCTGGGGTGGAGCTGGAAGACTGCATGCAAGAATTCTTGAATTCCTCATGAAGGATTGGATGAGCTAGAGAGGATCTAAGAGGAAAGGTGTTCGGGGTCTGGAGGTATAGGAAGAGAATAAAGTAGGTAGCGGTGAACACTGTCTCTTGAGTTCTCTAGGCTTGACCTATTTCAGATTTGTACTTTTGAATGTTAACGGACCTCATCCCAGAAGTTACAACACCTCACTTCCCTGTTAAGTTTGAGTAGTCTCACTTCTGAACTTTGCTTTCTCCTTCACTCTTAGGCTTATCTGATATACCTGGGGAGGCCATGGTCAAACTGTACTGCCCAAAGTGCATGGATGTCTACACCCCCAAATCTTCCCGCCATCATCATACGGATGGGGCCTATTTTGGGACTGGCTTCCCTCACATGCTGTTCATGGTGCACCCCGAGTACCGGCCGAAACGGCCAGCCAACCAGTTTGTGCCCAGGTAAGCTTCTAAAAGATGGTAGATGGTTTTGATCCAAGGGAGTCTGTGCAGTCATTGGCTAAAGGAAGAATTTGGAAATGGACTCCATAACATCATTGAATGGGAAAGAAGGTGGAATTCAGACTTTGCGGTGACAGAAATGAAGTCCTGCTTCATTTCTAGAATGGAAATGCCCAGTTCGAGACCTGTATGTACCTAGCTCACCTTCCCTCAGCAGTTAGCAGCTTAGAGGCACCCCTGCCCAGAAGCAGTGCATGACTACTTGAGGTTGGTCTGTGCTGCTTCCCAAGAGCTTGGTCAAGAAACGGCACAGCCCAGGCTGTGAAAGCTCATACGGTGTAATGGACTGGAGCCTGGGAGACCCTTGTTAGAATCCCTCCTCTTTCGTGAAATTCTCTAGGTGATCGGCCAGTTTGCCTCTCTGTATTAATCCACATGACTGGGCTGTTGTCAGGATAAAACTGAGGAAGGGGAAGCCTCGATAACTGCCCTACCTTGAAGAAAAGGTGGTAGGAAAATGAATCAGTAGATAGAGTATGTCTTGCTTGTGTGCTGCTTGTAGCCTAGGTTGGCCTTCAGCATTTCCACTGCTGAAGGGGCAGGCAGCCTGCCAGTTCAGAAGCAGGTGTACCATATATACTCGCGTATAAGCCAAGTTTTTCAGCCCTGTTTAAAGGCTGAGAAAAGCCCCCTCGGCTTATACTCAAGTCACCATTTTCTATTAATCACAAGGAGGCTGGGGGCGGGGGCGGGACAACCTCTAGGGTGGGAAATGCATCAGCTACTGGTAAATTTCAAAAATAAAAATAGATACCAATAAAATGTTTTAAAATATTAAAAGGTGCTGGCAGTGGCTGCACCCAGGGCATCCTGTGTGTGTGTGGGGGGGGGGGGGGGGATTCCTGCCACCATGAGCTCCAATGGTGCAGATTTCCTAATGAGTATGGCTCCCTAGCTTTCATGGAGCTTCCTGGCCTGAACAAAAATTCTGTAACATATACAAAATTCTGTAACATATACGTTTAATATTTAATATTCACACCTATTCACTGAATATTCACTGTGAACGAAGCTACTGGCCACCTGTAGTGCAGCGAAGCAACAGCCCAAGGCTTACCTGGGAGCTGCCTTTGAGTCCACATAGCAGGGAGCAGGTGCAGAAAAACACCCTCAGCTCCCAGTCTTTTTTCGCTCGCCACCCATTCCCCCCACCCGCTCGCCACCCGTTCACTCACGTATAAGTCGCTGAAAAAGTAGACTTATACGTGAGTATATAAGGTACATTCTTTACTGCAATATATGGCTGTTTGTGAGCAGGGCTTTCTTCACTTTTTTCATCTCCAGTTTAACCTGCCCTGCTTTGTGTTTCAGGCTTTATGGCTTCAAGATCCATCCCATGGCTTACCAGTTGCAGCTTCAGGCCGCCAGTAATTTCAAGAGCCCAGTCAAAACCATCCGCTGATCCTCTCTGTCCAGGTGCCCAGGGCCTTTCCCCGTCAACTCCCTGTAACCCCAGTCAGGGCTGTTTATAATTTAATTTTGGTGACGTCCCCTGAGGACTGTTCTTTCGGTCACCTTCCAGCCTGATTTTTAGTCTTACTCTGGTGTGTGGTTTAAACTAATAATAAGCAATTTCTGTTAATTCCCAGAAACACAGACTGTGACAGACACATTCAATAACCACCTTGAATGTCATGATTTTGTGGGGCTTTTTTTTCTTTTTTAAAAATAAAATAAATTTAAAAAGCAAAAAAGATGAGAAGCAATTTTTTTCTCTCTCTCTTGTTCTGTGAAAGATAACTAGTTGAAGGGAAATAGGGGTGGGAA
>NW_025950874.1:0-12642 GCF_021028975.2 Sphaerodactylus townsendi
TGGTGGAATTATGGATAATCTGGAAACCACTATACTATTCTTTAATAAGATCCACAGCAAAAGCATTTATTGTAAATGCAGACCGTAAAACAATTTCACATTTTCAATGGATGCTATTCATTAATTCAATGTATGAAGGCATTCCAGAAGGATCCTTAGCTAAAGTGTGGATCATGACAGCCCACTGGGAATTCTCATCACTTTCACTGCATGGAGGTTTGGATATCAGTGTCTTCCACGGGGCCTTATCTTTTGCCGTTCACTCAAAGGAAATCATGGAGTTTCCGAAATTCCTTCAGTTCCTGCAACCTAGTTCACCGAATGGGGATGGTTTTCTCAGAACCTTCTGGGAACAGGCATTCAACTGTGTGTTTGAGGACTCCTCTGAGATGCTAAAAAGCAGTGGTTTTTGTACAGGGGAAGAGAAACTGGAGAGTTTACCTGGAGTTTTCTTTGAAACAAGTATGACAGGCCTCAGCTACAGTGTCTACAATGCAGTTTATGCAATAGCACATGCTTTACATAAGGTTTATGTGTACAGAGGAAAATTGGGATTAAAGGAAGAGAGAGGAAGTGTGGATCTTTCACATCTTCAGCCCTGGCAGGTATTTTTTAAACATCCCATTAAGTTTTCTTGACATGATTATCTCAGTTTGTAAAAATATTCAATTTCAGAAATATATCTAAGTATGTGAATAGGGAATTGTCGAATAGAGGTTGAAGGATCATGTTTAATCAATTATATTTGCTTTTCCTATGAGCAGGCTGTGGTAGTTTTGTAGTCCAAAGTGTTATGTTTTTTCCTTGTGTATTGAGTGCTATATTTATAAAAAAAAAAGTTTCTCCCCCTAAATCTGGAATTTTGGCATCTGTTTCAACCATACAATTACCTAATGCTTACTTGAGAACTCATCTTAGGTCGAATCCCCACTACCGTCTTAGCCAGTTTCAGAACACAAACTAACCAGGTTTGAGGGACGACCTCCCCGGTCGAATCCCCACTACCGTCTTAGCCAGGTTTCAGAACACAAACGACCGTTAGTTTGTGTTCTGAAACCTGGCTAAGACGGTAGTGGGGATTCGACCCTAGTTGCCTGAAGGATGAATAGGACTACCAGCTTGCAGAAGAAACTTGGAGTTCTGCTGAAATTACATTTTTCAAGATGCTTCTTCAAAAGTCAATGAGTCTATGATCATCTTCTCATTCCTTAGGTTTAATACACTGTGTTTGTATATATTCCAAATGTAGTATGTGTTTTTTAAGAGATTAGTTGGAAGGTTAAGAATGGAATGAACTGTTTATTTCCATCCTTTCTTTAAAATATTAGAGCAGGGGTGTCAAACTCTGGCCCTCACGAGGGTCATGAATTATGGTTCCATGAACTCATAGGTGGATTCCTCACAGCACAAATATAATGTCTTTAGGATGTTACAAAAATAATTTTGGGGAAGAACTTTGCACAGCCTTTTTCCCAAAATGAGTTCAACCCATTCTGTTCCCCTCAACCCAGGTCTTTCAAACATCACTAAACTAGCAATCTTTCCCCCCAGCCCAGGTTGAAGATGATTTCTGCCTGCTGACCAAACACCAGGAAGCAGGAAATTCTTCATTTCTCCCACCCAAATCTTTACTTTTCTTTGTGTCACTCATGCCTGCCATTTTGTGTCCTGCAGCAGATATTCCATGGAAATTCCCCCTCTGCTTGCAGCTCTTTCACAGACAATTTTGTTGTAAAATTATATTAAGAAAGTTTTTTATATACACCTCATTTTCCCTTTTTTGGTTTGAGGGGGACGTCTGCAGAACTACAGTGACACGAATATGCACATATTGCAGCTTCTCTAATCATGTTGCCCCAGCTTTGCAAACATCCTCCTCAAAACAAAAGAAAAAAGAAAAATGACAAGTAAGCAGGATTACTGTGGGAAAAAACAACCTTTATGCGTGTACTTTTTACAGTGAAAGAAGATAAAAGCTCTGTGGGGAATTTTCATGGAAAATTTGCAGCAGCACACAAAATGGCGGGCGCCCCTGGAAACTGATAAGAGCTCCTTGCGGCAGGCAGGGAAAAAAAATCTGTTTTGGTTTGCAATGCTTGTCTTCTCAGGGGCTGGGGGAACACAAAAATCCAAAATGGATCCATTTATAACATCGTAAAGGTGTTACATTTTGTGCTCTGAGGAATGTTTTATCATCTATGAATATATAGGGAACCAGAGTTTGACACCCAAGTATTACATGAAGGATGAAAAGAACAGCACTTCCTTTTTTATCATTTAGCAAAATCAACACTTCTCTCCTCTTTAGATGCACCCCTTCCTGAGAAGTATCTCATTTAACAACAGTGCTGGGGATCTGGTGTATTTTAATGAAAATGGGGAACTAGCAGCTGGGTTGGATATTGTAAACTGGGTGACTTTCCCCAATCAGTCCTTCCTAAGAGTCAAAGTAGGAACGCTGGATCCACAGGCTTCACCAGGCCACGAGCTGAGTGTTAAAGTGGAGGCCATCACTTGGCCCAACGCATTTAATCAGGTGGGACTGAGACAGAGATCACCAAGTAGAAATGCAAACCATCATTACCAGGCTTTTTAGTGTGTGTAGTAGTCAGAGTTGTACAAAAAGCGAAGGGAGAATAGAATGGAAACACTGCTGTATAATGCATAGGAACAGAGGGCAGACATCAGGTATCCCCAACACCGCAAAAATCACAAAAATAAAAAAGTGCTTAAAGAGGAAGAAGCAAAAAGGAAGAAGCAAAACCTAAATCTCTTGGAGTCCAGGTAACTGGAATGTGGGTGGGAGGGGAGATGAGGCCAACAGGAAGCCATTAATGCAGAAGCCAGTGGAAGATGTCACATTAGGCAATGGCGTGGGCAGTTAAACAGACTTATCCCTTATGCTTGCAATGTGTCATCAAGTCACAGCCTACTTATACTGACCCTGAAGGATTTTTAACGCAAGAGATGAGCAGAGGTGGTTTGCCGTTGCCTGCCTCTGAAAAGCAACCCTCAACTTCTTTCGTTTCTCCTGTTTAGATTCTGAAATTTGTGCTTCCAATATCTGATGAGGTCAGGGCAGCTTGTGCTGTCCAAACTGGATCTTGTCCCTAACACTTGTTCGTATTGCTCTTTCTCCTGTCACAAATGTCTGCCTGAACAGGCATTGGCCGGGAGAAAACTCTTTCTAGCGCTAGAGTGTATGGTGATAAATGGCAAGACATGGTGAAGTTGAATCAAGGGGCTGATCTTTTAACATCATTTAAGTTTAGAAGATGTTATTATCAGGTTCAGACATTAGTACCTTTATTGGCATTTGTACAAAAGAAATCCAGTCAAGAAATAAAAGACAAATAAAATAGTGCCTCAACAGTTAACAATTGTTAGGTTTTAATTACCTGTTTTTATGATCTGTGAGTTTATGTGGGATTTGGTACTTAATGCGGGATTTTAATTAATAACTTTCAATGTTTTCGTCTCATTATTTTTGCTTGCTAAGCATCTTCAGGCAGGTTTCTGAAATGTTTATCTGTCCTTGTCACTTTTTCTATCTTTAAGGCCCCTTCCGCACATGCAAAATAATGCGTTTTCAAACCACTTTCACAACTGTTTGAAAGTGGATTTTGCTATTACGCACAGCTTCAAAGAGAACTGAAAGCAGTTTGAAAGTGCATTATTCTGCATGTGCGGAATGAGCCTAAGATAGACCTGCCTGAAAATGCCTCACTTGATCATCCCTGGACAGGAGAGACATTTTCCTCATAATCCAGATCATGGCATATCATGACAGCTCTGCATATGAGAAAGTGATGCTTGAAAAACTAGAGGCCCTTTCATCTATTGACTTCAACTTTAAGAGGAAATTCCTCCTCAGTGAGAGTTTGTCTCCAAAAGATTGGAAACCATAAACCAAATAAAACATGAAGGTCAACATCTATTTACCATTGACATCAGTGGAAAACAATAAAAATAGGAATTATTATTTTTTAAGATAAAGAATTTTTTTAAAATGAAAAAAGATCTATATAAATTTTCCCTATTACTTCTCTGACCTTCAACTCCTCCTGGTCCTGAAGAGAAGCAAAGCTGATAGACTTTTCATGAAGGCAAAGGCATCACAAATTTTCTCCTAATTTTATGTCTAGGTGATGCCCCTGGCTGTGTGTAATGACAACTGCCATCCAGGCTACTACAAAGAGAAGAAGGAGGGCGAGCAGTTCTGTTGCTACAATTGTGTTCCATGTCCAGAAGGGAAGATTTCGGACCAGAAGGGTAGGTGACATCAAGGCTTCTCTCATGAATCATTAGGTAGCATCTTTCACCCTTCTTCTTTTACCACCACTTGAGTTCTTCAACAGAACTAGGAAGCTGGCGGCCCAAAGATGCACAGAATTTCACAGTACGATGTACGAAAGCTCAGCATTCATTACAGAAAATTTTCATGCATATCTAAGTATGTGAAAACCCTGAGGATTGGTTTAGTTTAGACATTTGCTGGCAAATCCAAGGGCTCAATGTATCTATCACCACGAAAGGATTATAATGCATCCTGGGATATGTTGTAAAGAAGACAATCCAATTCTATGTGGTCTGGGGTAGGGGTGATGTTTTGCTTCAATCCCTTGGAAAGACTGGCCAAAGCCAACCAGCCAATCAGGAATAAGTATAATGGAGCCTTTCAAAGAGAATTATGCCTTCTGCACAAGTTACCCACATGGTGGCCAATGGGACAATATCTATGGGTTTGTTTTTTTTAACCATGGCCTATAGGAAAGGGAGCTGTTTGAAAACTTTGCTGTTTTCTAGTACTTAATTAATTTGGCTTTACAATAAATCGGACAGGGTTTGATGAAAAGATAAGCAAAATGGGTAATCATGAATACCATGAGATTTCAAGTTGATGAAGGAAGGGAAAAGGTGGTTTAAGAGAGACCTCCATTTGGGCCTTGATGGGCCCACTGATTATACAACACAACACACAACCTTTGGAAGAACAGAAATGGAGGCTCTAGAGAAGCGTTACCAGACATTTATAAATACAAATCAAGAGTACATTCAAAACACAGGCAGAAAGACTGTATATAGCAGTATACATTACTTAGAAAGTTCTGTCACTTGTAAAAGAAATCTTGCTACTTTTTCCAAGAGCCTGACATCTGTGTTGTTTAGCAGAAGCTCCACAACAGAACAGTCAGAGTCACGTTCAGATTTGTCTAGGGCCAGCCTGGGAGAGAAATTCCTAATGCCCCCATATCTCGGACAGTTGAGTATGTAATGTGAATGAAAGCCTCCCATGATGCTTTATTATTATTATTTTATTATTATTATTATTTATTGGGTTTATAAACACACGCCCTCCCCCGAAGGGTATAGCCTTAGTCAAACATTCACAATAGCATTTAATCTGGCCATTAGGATTTGAGTGTAGTTGTCTGATCAAAATTAAAAGCCTCCTATCCATTTTTAATGCAAGCATTCGCCAGTTTTGTGCAGTGATAGGAATGTTGGTCTGCAGTCAGGTAAATGCCGGTTTGAATCACCACTCTGCCATGGCAGCTCACTGTGGCAGTCATAAACACATATCCGAACCTACTTCATATAGTTTTTGTGATGATATAATGGAGGGCACAGTCACCATTGATCAGAAAGGAGTAGTATAAACAACGGCCCTTTCTGCCCTTTCTGTAAAACATCGTTTGGGGGGGATGCTTCGCACAGGCGGCGCTGCGAAAATGATGCAAGGTTTTCGTGATACGCCGGGGAGCGAGGTTTTCAGAATATGCCGGCTTCCACCCATTGCTGAGTGAATGGCACTGGGTAGAAGCCGGCGTATTCCCTGCATCAGCCCCAAATGGCTTCTTACGTTGTCCTGGCTTCTGTCGCTCTGAGGAGGCCAGGGGACATGCCTCCTGACCTCCATCACTCTGGTCATTGGGCATGTCTCCTAGCCTCCTCAAAGTGATGGAAGCCAGGACAAGGTAAGAAGCTGTTTGGGGGGCTGCACAGTTGTGCGGAGCCTGTTCTGCCAGCTGCGCAGCCCGTGGGGCCGTTCGTGTGAACGGTTCCAGGGTTGGCATCAGCATGAATCATGCCGATACAACCCCGCAAATCTGGCCATTCAGAAAAGGCTAATATAAAGAAATAAACTGCAGTTATTTTAACTGGAAAGCAACGACATGACGGACACCTTTAAAAATCAAATGTTCTCTCTTTCAGATATGGACGACTGTTTCAAATGTCCAGAAGATCAGTATCCCAATATGGTCAGAGATCAATGCCTTCCCAAATCTCTAATCTTCCTCTCTTTCTCAGAACCTTTAGGGATCACTTTAGTGTTCTTGGCACTGTCCTTTTCTCTGATGACATCTTTGGTGCTGGGAATTTTCATCAAAAACAAGGACACGCCCATCGTCAAAGCCAACAATCGGGACCTCAGTTATTCTCTACTGATTTCCCTTCTGCTCGGCTTTCTTTCTTCCCTGCTATTCATTGGCAGGCCTCAGCCGGTGACTTGCTGCTTACGCCAAACCTCCTACGCCATCTCTTTCTCAGTGACAATTTCTTGTGTGTTGGCAAAAACGGCCACTGTGATTGTGGCGTTCATGGCCACCAAGCCGGGGAGCAGGCTGAGGAAATGGGTGGGGAGGAGGCTCACAAACTCGATTCTTTGTTGCTCCCTCATTCAGGCCATCCTTTGTTTACTGTGGCTTTGTATTTCTCCTCCATTCCCAGATGCTGACATGCATTCTCTCTCTGAAGAAATCATCTTGGGACGCAACGAAGGGTCGGTCATCATGTTTTATAGCGTCCTGGGGTACCTGGGACTTCTGGCTATGGTCAGCTTCACTGTGGCTTTCCTAGCCAGGAAGTTGCCAGATTCTTTCAATGAAGCCAAGTTCATTGCTTTCAGCATGCTGGTCTTTTGCAGTGTTTGGCTGTCCTTTGTTCCCTCTTATCTGAGTACCAAGGGCAAATACATGGTGGCTGTGGAGATCTTTGCCATTTTGGCCTCTGGTGCCGGGTTAACAGCTTTCATTTTTTTCCCCAAGTGCTACATAATTGTTGTGAAGCCTGGCTTGAACCACAAGGGCCAACTTATGAAGAGAGATAAGTAGCCTTTTACAAGTCCAGAAAGTGGAAGAAGCAACAAGGGGAACGGCTATTTTAGATTTGCTCCTACCCAATAACGATGAGTTGATTAGTGGTGTGGAGCTGTTTGAAATTGTGCCCTCAAAATATAACTTTTATGAAATTCCCAGTCATCATGCACTCCCTTCTCTTTTAGTATTTTTGACCACAGGATCGCACCCAGTAGATGCCTAAGGATCCTTAGGTGGGAGTGATCATGTTCTCCTGAAATTTGTTGTACAGTGGAAAGGAGATGCACACATTCTAGATTTTAAGATAGCATATTTCAGTCAGCTTAGGCATCTATGGGGTGTGACCTGTGGTCAAAAATACTAAAAGAGAAGGAAGTGATTCTAGTCTAGAAATCCAGATCAGGATTTTTTTTGGTATAGCTTATACTTATACTTCTCCCAGATATTTATCAATGCCTTTCTTATTATGTGGTCTCTGAAATGCTCTATTGACTTTTTATTTTTTTGGCCACAGATATTCGTACCATCCCCATCTGTTATCTCTACCTTCTAATCCTAAAATCTCCTTATTTTCCAATAGGATCCATTCCCTTAACTTCGTCAGTGCACACACATTGTGATATAGTCTTCGGTTGGGTAAAGCCCATCCTCCTCTTTCTCTGGCAACTATTAGCATTGAATATTTAATTCTCAGTTTTTTATTTTTCCATATAAATTTAGAGATTTCTTGGCACTAAGTTGTAAAAACCTTCGGGGACGTTACTATAGGCATATTTTGAAATAAGTATAGGAGTTTGGGAAGCACTATCATTTTTATTAAGGCAATTCGTCTTGAGGGTGATATGTTTAGTTGTTCCCATTTTTAAAAATTCTCCCTTAATTTCTGTCCAAAGTTTTTCATAATTGTTTTTTAAATAGATTTCTATTCATTTTTTCCAAATTAATTCCTAAATATTTAGTTTTAGTTACTGATTGTATCCCAGTTTGTTCTTCTAATCCAGGGGTCGGCAACCTTTACAACCCAAAGAGCCATTTGGACCCATTTTCCACGGCCCTGAAGCTCTACCGAGCCGGAGAGCCTCCGGATCGGCCCCTCCACTCACCTTTCCTCCCAGCGCTGCTCTGGAGGGACACACCCACACTACCCTCCGACCACCAGGCCACGTGGAGCCGCAGTATAAGGCTGAAAGAGCCGCATGCGGCTCCGGAGCCACAGGTTGCAGACCCCTGTTCTAATCGTTTTTCTTTGTCTTTTGTTACATTGTATAAGAACATCTTAGTTTTATCTTTGTTAAACTTGAATCCTGCATGCTCCCCGATGTAAGGCTGAACCCACTCAGACAAAGCTAACTTTAGAAAAAGAACTTTATTGATTTATGTCACCCTAACTACAGGGTGCTGGAACTGAGGATTCTTGTCCTCAGTTCCAGAATGTAAACTTTTTACAAAGACAGACAGCAACCAATCAACTCTTCCCCTCCTCCCAGCTCCTAGCATATGAGAACAGCTCTTCATATGAGAACGTGATGCTTGAAAAACTAGAGGCCCTTTCATCTAATGGCTTGAACTTTAAGAGGAAATTTCTTCTCAGTGAGAGTTTGTCTCCAAAAGTTTAGAAACCATAAAAAAAAACCATGAAGGTCAAGGTCTATTTACAATTGGCATCAACAGAAAACCATAAAATAGGAATTATTATTTTAAAGACAAATAATATTTTTTAAAATGAAAAATATCTATATAAAGTTTTTCTGTACTTCTCTGACCTTCAACTCCTCATGGTCCTGAAGAGAAGCAAAGCTGATAGACTTTTCATGAAGGCAAAGGCGTCACAAATTTTCTCCTAATTTTATGACTAGGCCAGGGGTAGGGAACCTGTGGCTCGAGAGCCGCATTCGGCTCTTCTGCCCTTGCACTGTGGCTCCATGAGCCGAGCCGCCGGCCCCATCCTTGCCCGCCCTGCAGGCAGCAGGGTCAGCACACCAATTGCCCGCGGCCGGCTGGGCCACACTGCGGGCTTCCCCTCTCGCCCGCCCCGTTGGAGCAGGGTGGGCGCTTTCCCGGAGGCCAGTGAGGCCGAGCTGCTTGCCCTATCCTTGCCCGCCCTGCAGGCAGCAGGGCGGACGCATCCATGCGCTTCTCAGAATGAGCGGAGTAAAAGGTAAAAAACCCCCAATATATACAGTGTTACCTTTATTTTAAATGTCAACAATTATTTGCGGCTCCAAGTGTTTCTTTTCCCATGGAAAACGGGTCCAAATGGCTCTTTGAGTGTTAAAGGTTCCCTACCCCTGGACTAGGCTGTGTGTAATGACAACTGCCATCCAGGCTACTACAAAGAGAAGAAGGAGGGTGAGCAGTTCTGTTGCTACAATTGTGTTCCATGTCCAGAAGGGAAGATTTCTGACCAGAAGGGTAGGTGACATCAAGCTTTCTCTCATGAATCATTGGGTAACGTCTTTCACCCTTCTTGTTTTACCAACACTTGAGTTCTTCAACAGAACTAGGAAGCTGGTAGCCCAAAGATACACAGAATTTCATACTATGATGCACAAAGGCTCAGCATCAGTGGCGTAGCACCAATGGGACAGGGGGGGTCACAAGGCCTCTGGTGGAGTAGTGGCAGGGGCATGGCTGGCCCATGATGGGGACGTTCTGGAGCAAGGTGTGGGAAGGTGGCACTGTGGGGGGGGGGGCACAGGGCTCACGCATGCCGCATGCACTGTTTCTCCTCGCTCTGCCTCTGCTCAGCATCCATTGCAGAAAATTCTCATACATATCTAAGTATGTAAAAAACCCGAATATTGGTTTAATTTAGATATTTGCTGGTAAATCCAAGGACACAATGTAGCTATCACCATGAAAGGATTATAATGCATCCTGGTAAATCTTGTAATGAAGACAAACCTATTCTATTTGGCCTAGGGTAGGGGTGGTATTTTACTTCAATACCTTGGAAGGATTGGGCAAAACCAACCAGCCAATCAGGAATAGGTATTGCGCCCAGATGCGCAGAGCTTTCATCTGGTAAATAACCACAGGACACATCTTGGAATTAAATGGGCCGCAGCCCTTTTTATGTCGGCAGAAGCTGGGCAAGCAAGAGAAGTGCATCCGAGCAGCCGGTCAGCACCCCTGCCTGCCTGCCAAGCCTGCCTGCCAGCCAAGCAGGTCCACCTGTTGAGCTGCCGCCTGCTGCCCATGGGGAGGAGTGAGAGTCCTTGCCCACCCACCCCACTGGAAACACCTGCAGGGGGTGGGGGGCTTGTACCTTTATTATGTTACTTTTCAAAAATAAAAATGGTGAAACTTTTGCTTTGCTCTCCTGCAGATTTCTTGAAAAGACTGATATTCGCAAAACTAGAAAGCAAAGCTGTCAATCTTACCCGTCCTCTTGCTATGCCTGGTCTGCCTTTGCTAATTCTCCAACTCTTAAAGCGGCAGACCCCACTATTTTGGGTAACACAATGGCCAACACCTTTTCTGGCACTCATTCAATGTTTTTAGAAACTTGGGCCCTTTCCGCACTGCGGAAAGGGCGCCCCTGCACTGGCAGGAATCCTGCCGGTGGAGGGGTGGGGGCCGTTTGCATGGGAGCGTGTGAGCGACCCCCTCAGAGGCCGGTGCAGGAGAGGTGGCTCTGCACGGAGCCGCCTCTTCCCCATCCCCCCCACTCACCTCGTTGTCCTGCGTCGCCCTGCTGGACTGCTAAGACCCGCCCACGCTGCCCTCCGACCTCCAGGGGTCAGAGGACAGCGAGGGAGGGTCTCAGCAGTCCGGCAGAGCGACGCAGGACGACGAGTTGAGGTGGGGATGACAGGGAAAACAGCGTGTTCCCGGCGGTGCTGTTTGCACCGCGCTGGCGGGAACGCGCTGTTTTTCAAAAACCTCCCTCCAGGAGGGAGGTTTTTTGGGGTGGCCTGACGCCGCCCTGGGGGAGGTGGAGGGAAGCCAGGTCGGCGCTGCTGCGTTTCAGCAGCACCGCCTGTGCGAACGGCGCCTTAGGGACGGCATTTTTGCGTCATATTTGGCCCGTGCGGAAAAAGCCTTGGTGCAGCTATTAGGGGTTACAGACAGTTAGCTGGCAGAGGTGGGAGACTGTGGTTGCCCCCCCCCCCCCATACCTTTTTCAGGAATTTGCAGGGGTGACCACCTGCTGAAAGTTGTTGGGGACCTCTGTGTTAGACACATACAGAGAATTAAAAAAAACCTTGTTTTCTTCCAGCTTCCTGCTATGAACGAGGTTTCATCCAACTCTATGATCCGGACAGTTGACTTAAATACTGTAATTACTCCAAATTACTAAATGTGCTTTCTCTGTCGTGCCAGATCCTGTAGGCATAGTTCAAGGCCACAAACACAATCAACATCTCAGGGCTGAAATTTTATATATAATACCCCTCTTCCAGTCATCTCTTTGCTGATGGACTGGGAAAATATCAGAGTATACCAGCAAAATCTTTGCCAATTACTACTTATTGAAATATTGGAAAGTCAAAGAAAACAATCAGTTGGTAACTGGCTTGAAGCTGGCTGATAAAAACAGTGCATGCTACATTTAGATTCCTCTGAAATGGCAATAGTTTTTCAGTTGCTTTTAATTTTCACACTCCATGTACTTCCAACTGCAACAGCTGCACCTGGTGTCTTGTGCACCATGACAGAGCATAGCCAGGTGACTTATGATTATTATCAGTTTGGGGACCAAATCATTGGAGCCATGGGTTCATTTCTTGCTAGCCTGTCGGATGAAATATCTTTCAGGCATTTTCCCAAAATGAAAATGGAAAAAGTAGATGTGTAAGATAAAACTTACCTTTTTCTTTAACGAAACATCTGAGGTGAAGCCATGATTTTTACAAATACGTTACATAACCAATAGCATGGCTGTCTCAATTTTATTTCAAGATGTAATGACTTTTATTTGTCTTATTTAAATTGTGGTATTTCCTACTCCAGTTGTCTATTGTGTATTCCGCAAATTCTTTCAATCATACCTCCCATTATAGGCGTGTTTGATTTACTAAAACATCAAACATTCTCTCCCCCCCTTACTTTAATACAACACTTCTTTGTATCCTTAGGCAGATTTTGGAACTTATGATTAATCATTTTTTTAGGTTTTATCCATCTTTTGATGGTTTCAATTAGCTAAGATCCATTCCAATTCCCTGTCATTAGATATTCCCTATTCTGTCCAGTAAGTATTATAAAGTGATCCAGAGATGAATGATGGACTAACACCTAAATGCACATTGATTATGTGAGACCCTGTTCTTAGTGTTCTGTTTGGTCCCCTTCCACGAACTCATTTTTCTATTCAGTGCTGAGTTTTACTTGAACATTTGCAGAATACTGTAAAGAAACACAATATCTCCAGGGGGGTAGCTGGAAATAAATAGAAAGTACAGCCTGTACATTAAAAGTCTTCCAAGAAAAGTAGCATTTAAAAGATTTTCAAAGAACTCTTTCTTATACATGTGAGGTTGAGAAAGTGTAAACTTGTATCCTCTCTCTATATATCCTATATATGTATCCTCTCTCT
>NW_025950875.1:0-12638 GCF_021028975.2 Sphaerodactylus townsendi
CCGCCGCAAAAGGCAGTGTGCTCATGCGGGTGCGTGCGCGTGCGCGCACCCCGCTTTTCAATAGTAAGAATCTGGTCACCTTATACATGTCACTAAAATTGGATCAAGGCAACATTCTTGCTGTACAGCACTAGTGGACAATAAATAGTGCAGCAAGCCAGGGGGATCAGCCCAAGCAATGGGCCACATGCCCACTTTTACCCTTCCCCACTGAGAGTGAGGGTGATGGATGGATGTTATTAATACTTAATGATGTCATGAAATAGCCAAATTTCATTGGCAATGAAGCCATCACATTTGCTCTGTGATTCCTGATTTGCTAAAATTGCATCCTGAAAACCTTTCAAGTTAAAATAAAGAAGTAGAAAGTTCAGGGAACAACTATTACAGAAAGGACTGAAACAGAAAAACCTTTGCATCAAAAACTGAACACCAGGGAGCACTGGTGCAATACTAGTATACACCACAAGAGGCAATCTACCGTCAAACTAGGTTCAATCTGTCTCCAGTCCAAATTCATTTTAAGATTGTTACATGATAACTCATGATAAGTATTAACTCCATCACTTTCATAAACACTCCATTGCCCTATAAAACTTCTCTTAACGCAAACACAACTTAATCAAGAGCACTTCCCACTTCCCCTTTAAAACGCCACACGCACAACATCTAAACTATGGAAAAGTACAAATCAAATGCAAATGTCTGAAGATGGGTGTGGCACGAATGCAAATGAGGAGACCCATCAAAGTCCAATTTCCAATTTAAGAATTGCCTGTAGCTATAAGTCAGAACATTTATGAGATACTCTAATTTAAATTCAGCTTCTGTTATCATAAAGAGGCAAATCAAATGGAAAGGGATGTACAGTCATTTTGTTTCTCAGGCACACTTCTTTTGAAATATTTTCAGTGCTTATAAATATCATTGCAAATATTATATGGGAGGTGGTACCATTCAAGCATAATTAGTGGCATGTTAGTCCGAGTGAAACTCAATTACCTGTTGGTTCGGCTCATGTTCTCCTTGTATGTAGAGGCAATGGGAGTTGAACTTCAGCAGGCTCTTATCTGTCCCCCATCTGAACAGGTTCAAACACATCTCTGGAGAAAAAAAAATGACTGTGTATGCATGGCTGCATGCTGCTTTCTCACCATTGTCACTCCTCAACACCAACACTGCTTCTTGAGCCCCCCAGAAGAGTTTGGATATTATACCCCACTTTTCTCAGCAATAAGGAGTCTCAAAGTGGCTTACAAACTCCTCCCCTTCCTCTCCCTAGAAGAGGCATTTTGTGAGGTAGATATGTCTGAGTGAGTTCTGAGAGAACAGTGACTAGTCCAAGACAACCCAGGAAGCTTCATGTGGAGGAGTGGAGAATGAAATCCAGTTCTACAGATTAGACTCCACCAGTGGCATACTGGCAGAAAATGGCGCCCAAGGGAAGACCTGATTTTTCCTTCCCCCCCCCAACTCCCCTCCACACACCCTGCCCTGCCCCACCTATTACCTCCCTGTCAGCCATAGGGGCTGTCCTTGAGCCTGCTGGCTCACCCGGGGCTGCTTAGGGAATGGGGCGCTTGGTTCAGCCCTTCCAGCTTGCCTCTCCCAGTCACACCCTCCAAGCAACCAGAAGAGGAATGGAGGCACTCATATGGAGGAATAGAGAATCAAACCTGGATCTCCAGATTAGACTCCACCACTCTTAGCCATCATACCATACTGTAGTTTACATAGCACATAGCAGAAGAAAAACCTTCCACGTTTCTTGTTGATCTTTGGCACCAATGTGTAGCCCATCAGCCCACATGCAGCTCCCCAACAGGGTAATGAGTACCCCCAGGCCTGTTTTGGCTTCTCCCAATGTGCTGCACTTCCAATCCAAATCAAGCCTGACACACTTGGCCAATGAGTTCCCAGCTGAGCAAAGTACAGTTGATGGAGTGAGAGTCACATCAGGAGAACTCTGGCCCAACTGTCAAAACATTGGTTTCTGTAGCTTGGTCCTAATATTTTCAGTGGCAGGTAGTACACCTTTCCCCACCCCCTCACCCCTCACCCTACATATTCACTATACAGAATATGTTATACAAAATAGGCATATGTAAGTGAAACTGTTCTGTAATCCAGCTCCTCTTGACCATGAATTTGATTAATTCTCATTTGCATTTTTGATCTAATATGAACTTTGAGTGACTTTGGTGATGGGTGGGTACTAAATATACAGAAAAAACAAAAAATACAAAAAATACAAAAAAATAGATCATTCTACATACTTCTTGTACTAGTGTTAATTATTATGTGCAAAAGTATACAGAAAATATACAGTATACAGTATATACAGTATACAGTAATAGATGGGTGGGTACTAAATATACAGAAAATACAAAATATACAGAAAATACAAAAAATAGATCATTCTACATACTTCTTGTACTAGTGTTAATTATTATGTGCAAAAGTATACAGAAAATATACAGTAAAGTATACAAAATATACAGAAAATACAAAAAATAGATCATTCTACATACTTCTTGTACTAGTGTTAATTATTATGTGCAAAAGTACTTAATTGATTGATTGATTAATTGATTGATTGATTGATTGATTGATTGATTGATTGATTGATTGATTGATTGATTGATTGATTGATTGATTGATTAAAAGGGATTTTGGTGGTGAGTGGGTACTAAATATACAGAAAAACGAATAAATAAAAAATGTGCACGTTCTTGACTAAACTGTACCATAAACCAGACTGATTGATTAATTAATTAATTAAAAGGGACTTTGGTGGTGGGTGGGTACTAAATATACAGAAAAACGAATAAATAAAAAATGTGCACGTTCTTGACTAAACTGTACCATAAACCAGACTACGAAAGAATGAATGAATGAATGAATGAATGAATGAATGAATGAATGAATGAATGAATGAATGAATGAATGAAAAATTTATTTATACCCTGCCCTCCCCTAGTGAACTGGGCTCAGGACCACTTTCATCAAGAATTATAAAAAAATAGATCATTCTACATACTTCTTGTACTAGTGTTAATTATTATGTGTAGTCGACCCACGCGGTCAGCGTAAGAACGAGACGAGACGCGGAGATAACATCTGGTGGAGATCGCCAGCAGCGGGAGACCGGAGGTCCGTGTTCCTAGCGAGTCTCCCGCATGCCGGTTCCTGGCACCTTTTATTGTTATTCTATCGGGGCGTGTAGGAGGGAGGACCGGGGGAGTTCCGGGAGAGCGGGAGGCGGGAGGTCGGGAGATCATCATGTGATGCATGATCTCACCTGGCTACGTGCGGAGAGGAGCGTAAGCGTCTGAGCCTAATCCTCACCTGGGGGCAAGACCATTGTCCCTGCGCCCGGTGATTGAGCCAGACAGTTCATGACCCGTGACTCATAGGGGGATGAGGAGTGGGGGTGCGGTGCGACCAGAAGGCCGTAGGTCCGTTGGCGTCCCAACGTTCTACTACGGTGCTGCTGGGTCAGCAGTGCATTACTACATCTCCTCCTTTTTTACATTTTAGAAAAGGGGGGCCGAAATGCTAAGGGGGCGATTTAAAGGGACGCTTGTCTCCTCCGCCGCCTGGTCAAGCTGACCGAGCTGCTTGTGTAACATTAGAACTTGGTTGCGGGGTAAGGGAAATTCGAGGGGCTTCTTACACACGTTACAGGCAATATTAGACACACATTGAACGAAACAAGATCCGATAACGAGGCACACAATTAAACCAATGCAGAGCTGTACAATAGCACTCAACCATCCTCCCGGCAGCCAGCTCCAGAGGGCTGACCACCATGGGGCAAAACATCATACTTCAGATTAGATACAACTTCTTGCAGCTCACGCACTTTCATATGAATCAATTGGGAATTATCAGAAAGATTAAAACAACACATATTATGTACATTCTCACAACCTTGGTGATGTAATAACAACAAGTAATCAATAGCGGCACGATTGTCTAGGGTCGCTTGACGAAGTTCCTGCTGCTCGGAGGCCAGGGCATCCAGAGCAGTGGAGGTAGAGTTGATGGACTTCGCAAGGGCACAGGCCAGCCGGCCAATAGTCTTAGCATTGTAAGAAGCGAGTCCGGGGACTCCCACTAGGGAAGTTGCGAGGGAGACGAACTCCGCTTCGGAGAGGGCGACCGCGTCGCTCCGACAGGAGGGGTCGAAAGGCAGAGCGGAGCGGCGGCGGCGGCGTCCGGGCTCCCGGGGTGGAGCCTGGGGTAGAACGATGGTGAGGCGACTGAGGCAACAAAGAGTTCCGGCAGGGAGTCGGGCGGGAATGTAATTAAACGTTCTCTCCCCGCAGGTCCAGAACCAGCCCCTGGGGAGCAGGATGTTTCCGAACACGGAGGGAATGTCCTCCATGTGTGTGCAGTTCCAGTTGGCCGAGCCGACGAATGGGCCCGGGTCGGTTCCCCGTTTGGCTGCGCCGGTAATGCGGGCGCAGGTGTTAGATTCGTGGTTAGCGACAGTCTTGGTGACAAGGGAGAGAGCGCCAGCCGGGAGGGTTTGGACGACGGGTCCCCAGTCGGCGCTCATAGAGTACCTGATGGATGAGGCATTCATGAAGGGGCTTAGCCCAGACTCCGCTAGGAAGTCTCCGGGCGCTTTGCAGACGGGGAGCAGGCAGGAGCTTAGCAGGCTTCCGACTCCTAGGTACTGGCCCAGGCAGAAAGATGAGACGTTGGCAGCGGCAGCAAACTGCTCCCAGATGTTGGTCTGGTGAAAGCTTGTCGGGGGTGGCCGATCGCCATCGGCAGGGGGCAGCAGAGCAGGCAAAGGATGGTGGCCGCCGAGTTGGCGGTGATGATCGCAAAGAGAGCGGCACAGAGGTTCTCGGGTGTCTCGGGGTGGTCCTGCTGGCGCAGCAGCTCTAGGGCTTGGCTGGTGGTCGCCTTGACGTCTCCCCAGGTCATTCGGGTCTTTGGGCGTTGGCGACGGCGTTCCTGTTGAGATCGCTGGGCGGGATCCTTTAGAGAGATGTGTTCCATCTCCGGGATGGGGTTGGTTTCCTCCTGGCGCCATTCCATGGGTTGGCCTGTCATGGCGAATCGGAGTCCACAGGGACCTGTAGGAAGAGGGACTGAAACACACCCCCTTTCCCCAGGTTATGGGGGGGGCCGGGTCCCGCCGGGCTCAGTTCTAGAGCGGATGGCGGGAGATCGGGATCGGGTTTTGTTTGAGTTAGGGTTTAGAGTCTAGAGTTTAATATAAGAAGGCTTGTTTTGCAGCCGGTGAAGGTTGCTTTTAATGCAATCCTCCGGGGGGCCGCCTATCCCTCTTTCTTTAATTGTTTGACAGGGAGAGCAGGAGGTAGGCGGCCCTGGTGGGAATTGGCTTCAAGGGGTCATCGGGGTGGGTGAGGGGGAGGGTCCGTGCCTTGGGGGGGGGGGGAACAGGCGGGTCCTGGGGGGATTGTGGGTATGCATGCTTAATTAGCAACACAAAGGGGGCTTTGGAGGCGCCTTTTGGGGGGATAGGTGCATCCGGGGAAGGAAGCAATCAGGCGATTAGAGGCAGATTCCTCGCACACAAACAAAAGAAAGGGGGGGTTTTTCTTTGCAAGGGGTTTGCACTTACCGTGACCTTGGTGACTAACGCAGGAAGCTGGATGGTGCTAGAATTTTGTGATCGAATTATCTTGGGGAGATGCCGCCCGCCGAAACCACTCGGCCAAGCATCTTAGAAGTGATGATAGTGCTATAATGCCATCACCACTGGAGGCGCCCAAACTGGTTTGTGGGTGAGTTTGGTGCGGCAGCCTCCTTTTTAAACTGGGCCCGTCCTGGCAGTGCTGCGGTACCAGGACGGGGCCAGATTTTAAGCCAGGGAGGGCCAGTCAGCCAATTGGCCGTCCCGCCTCTACTGGTCGAAGAACAGAAGGAGAAGAGGAGAGGAGATGGAAACAAGTTCCTTACGTAGATAGAGTGTGAACTTCTGAAGTCACAGTTGGGATCAATGATCTGTGATGGCTTTACCCATCCCAGACCAAAGTCGTTTTGACCTGACTCATGAGGTCCCTTCCCCAGAGATTGACATGGATGTCTAAAACGATGGGGCGGACTGTGAGCTGCCGCTCAAGTCCTGGGCTGTTGACCGTGAGCGGGCGGATGCTCCGTCTCGCGGTCTGTCTCCCCCCCCCCCCCCCAGATGTGCGGGCAAGCCTCGGTCGGCCACTGGTCGGGCCACTCGGCTGCTCTGATGACGGTAACATCAGCGCCGGTGTCCACCAGGCCCTTGAACATGCATCCTTCTATGGCGAGCTCCAGGTATGGGCGGGAGCTCCCGATAGGCGTCTCCACCGCTGCGACGGTGGTGTAGGCTGCGCCATGTTGGCTGCTTGGGCTTGTAGCCTTTATTGGGTCGGCAGCGGGCAGCGCATGGGGCAAGAGAATCAACTGAGCGCAGCTGGCTCCGGCAGGCAACTCCTGTGGAATGTTTGTCCAGACCTGGAGATGGATGGGTCCTTGGTGCGTGGAGTCGATCACTCCGGGGACGATGAACAGTCCCTGTTCAGCGGCAGAGGCCTTTGGCAGCACCAGCCCAATAGTCCCGGCAGGGATGGGCTCGTCGTACTGGGTTGGGGCGACAAGAACCTCGTGGGGGAACTTGAAGGAGATGGGCTGGGTGCATGCGAGTGAGATGCCACGAGAGGGGGGTGGTTTTGGCAGGGGCCTTGGTGTTTGGGTCTGCTCTAGTACTCTCCTCCTTGGTCCTGGGCTGGGGAGACGCCCGGGCGGGAGTTTCCCGACGGGCAGTCGTTTCTCCAGTGGAAGCCTTTCTGGCAACGTGGGCACCGGGTTTTAGGTGGCCTTCTCCTCCTGGGGGAGGACCCTCCTCCATCGGGGTTGTAGGCCCCCCCACCGGGCTGCCTACACTCCCTTCGGAAGTGTCCGGATCTGCCGCAGTTAAAGCAGTCATCCTGAGACTGCCTCCCGCCGGTGGAGAGTGCTGCGGCGAGGAGGCTAGCTTGGTGGGCGGAGGATCCGATGTCCTGGCAAGCCTTAAGCATGTCGGCCAGTTCAGGATTTTTGCCCAGGCCCGTGATTGCCCTGCGGCACTCCGTGGAAGCGTTCTCTTTTGCGAGGCGCATGAGGAGCTCGTTTTGGGCCTCTTCGCTATCTACCTGCCTCTTGAGCGCTTCCTGGAGCCTGTTCACAAAATCGGCATAGGGCTCTTGGGGTTTTTGCCGGATGGTAGAGAAACTCTGGGTTGGCTGGCCGGCGTTGGGGACTTTGACAAATGCCTTATAGGCGCACTCAGAGGCGACCGTAAGGGTGGCCTCAGGCAGGACAATCTGATCGTTGGGGTTGGCGAAAGCATCGAACCCGTAAAGCTGAGCGGCTGTGTAGGCGCCGCCGGAGGCGGCTCCCCTGCTGATGCATTGCTGGCGGAACTCGCTTTCCCAAATCACAAATTGTGCTGGGCTCAGGAGCATGCGAAAGGTGGTTTTCCAGTCGTCCGGAACCATTAGGTGATTCCTCGCGATTGCCTCCAGCATGCCTCTCACGTAGGGGCTGGTGATTCCTACGTCTCGCATCGCTTTGCGGAGCTCAGTGAGGATGTTATAGTTTAAAGGGCGGTACTCGACAACCCGCCGAATGACGCCACCCTCCCCCTCGGTATCTGTGAAATGGACGGGGCATAATGCAAGAATATCGGCATCGTCTTCCGTCAGGGTTTCTTTCTTCTGCAGATCGTGGCTAATACGTTCTGCGAGAGTTTTGAAACCCGCGCCATTACGTGGCGCTGACGGAGGTGCAGTGGCTTCGGAAAATGAAGGCGGAGCAAGGGGAGGGGGCGGCTGAGCCGCGGGAGAGTTTGAAATGGGTGAAGGAGCAAGGGGGGGCAGAAGGAGGACAGGCGTCCAATTTAGTGGATAGAGAAAATTCCGGGGTTGAAATTGAAGGTGAAAGATCGAAAGGAGGGCGGCCTACAGCAAGGGAGCCATAGGTCTGCAGGCTGATGGCGACAAAACATTGTCTCCACGTCAGTAGCAGCGACATCGGCGCGCGAGGCTCTGTGCGAAGAGTGCGCCCGATGTTTTCCCAGTCCTTAAGATTCAATGTCCCCCCCCTCTGGGTACCATGGACACTGAGCTTCAATCTCCTCAACCAGTTTGCGCAGCTCCCTTCTCTTTACGGGGACCCTGCCGCATTTCGCTAACGCTTTCAGTTCGTCAACGTGCTTGTCATAAGCCCTGCTTTTGCAAGCTCCCATACTCACCGGTGTCCGTCGGACGAGAGAGTGTCCTAGGACGCGTGTCTCTGGATGCGCCGATCCAGAGGACAGGCGATACCGAAACGGTGGTCCCTGGATGCGCCGATCCAGCGGACTTCGGTATCGCGGCCCTTCCCCAGGCGACGGTGTGAGCAGGGTGGAGGTTCGGAGGGATTCCCGGGTTTCGGCACCAGCCAGGGGCCGCACCCACGCCGTCAGCTGCAGAAGAACGGTGACGGTACGCCGAGATAACATCTGGGTGGAGATCGCCAGCAGCCGGAGACCGGAGGTCCGGTGGTTCTTCTAGCGAAGTCTCCCGCATGCCGGGTTCCTGGCACCTTTTATTGTTGGTCTATCGGGGGCGTGTAGGAGGGAGGAGCGGGGGGAGGTCCGGTAGAGCGGGAGGCGGGAGGTGGGGAGATCATGAAGTGATGCATGATCTCACCTGGCTACGTGCGGAGAGGAGCTGTGAAGCTGCCTGAGCTCTAATCCTCACCTGGGGGGCAAAGACCATTGTCCCTACTGCAGATTGAGCCAGACAGTTCAAGGCGACCCGTGACTCATAGGGGGATGAGGAGTGGGGGTGCGGTGCGACCAGAAGGCCGTAGGTCCGTTGGCGTCCCAACGTTCTACTACGGTGCTGCTGGGTCAGCAGTGCATTACTACAATTATGTGCAAAAGTACTTAAATATAGGCATTTTTAAAAGAATTATGAAAAATAGTAATAATAAAAACAAACACAAGTTGGATTTAAAACCATAAATTACAATAAAACCCACTAAAATATGTAGTTCTCGAAGCTAAAGTATAATTCCCAGTCCCATCTGGGGGATGGTTTGGTTGGCAAAAGCTAATAGCAGCAGCCACGAGGGATCTAATCACCAACAACTGACTGGGAGGAGGGGAGGGGAGAAAAATAGGGGGGCAAGTTTGAAGGTTATCGCTGTCATTGTCATATGCCATCTTACAGAAGAATCCTTTAGAGCTGCCATTCTTTAAATCTGCCATCCTTCAGAAGGCTGTCCACCAACAAACTGAATGCTATTTCATAATGTAATCTGTTCCATCACGATGTTGGTTCTTGAAATCTTTTCCTGACTCAAGTCGTAATGAAAAAAGTGCTGGAAACAGAGCTGTGGTTCCTTTCTCCTGTGATAAAGTAAAAACTGTCATTGGCTGAACTACAGGTTACTCCATAGGAGCCCAATATAGAAGGCAAGATGAGATCACCAGGAAAATCTCTGAAAAGTATATTACCAGATAAGGCTTTGTTATACCCCTGCCCATAAGTCTACTCTGTTTGTTTAATGGCAAAACAGGTAAAAAAATTCAAGAAATTCAAGCTTTAAGTTAGAATCCCATTCGTTCATAGTGGAATTTAAAGCTGTCAAAAATGGCTTCAAGATAGGTTTCATGCAGTGAGTGCAAAATCCAAGCATCTTTCTTTACCTCCCTCTGTGACAGTTGTACAAATATTTGTGAAGAAGTAGTTTCTTCCAGTGTCCTTGTATCAAAATACATCAAGTCTAACTTTGCTGTGGACTTGCCTTGAGAGACATTTCAACAAACACACAGTTTCTGAAAACAAAAAAAGTTACAAAAATCCCCAAAATTCAACAGCATTCCTTTTCAACAGGGTTTCCATATGCCCACTGAAGGGAATGAGATTTCCTGCCCTCAAACTGGCCTTGCTTCCAGCACTCCAGTAGCCAATGAAATAAAGGAAAAAAAAGTTGGCGCAACTGAATGATGTTATGTATGGTTTACTCTGGAAGTGACGTCATGCCCCTCTAGGAACTGCTAGAAACTCTATAATAAAACCATACGGCAGGGGTTATCAACTTTTTTGAGCCTGTGGGCACATTTGGAATTCTGATACGGCGTGGTGGGTGCAGCAACAAAATGGCTGCCACCAAAATGGCTGCCACAGGAGGCAGTGCCAGCCACAAAATGGTTGATGCAGCTAACACAGTGTGGGTCCTTGTGCTGTGATGATAGCTGCTGCCCAAGCAACATTTTGCAACATCTGCATTGTCAAATCAAGTCTCCAACAGTCATTGGAAGCCTTGCACAGCAAACGTCCTAAATGTAGATCCTCTTGTTTCCTATAGACAATTTGCAGGCACCTGCAAAGGCGGTGACATAACCAGTGCACCCATCGGCATCAAGCTAATTACCCCTGCCATAGAGTTTCCTGGATATGTTTATCATAGCTTTGCTTGTCAGTTGCCCCTTCATGTTGATTGGGGACCACAGGAAATGAAGAATAAAATCATACAGCATAAGCAGGTAGGCTCAGGATACACTTGAAGGGGAGCCCATATAAGGTAATGGCATGCGGTGGACACAGGCTCAGCAGCCAGTATAATTGCCAATTAGTGTAGAAAAGCCTGAAGAGTTTCAGACATGAATATTGTAGACGTTAAGTCACGCAAATGCGCACTCCACTAAATGCTGTGCCACAAGTCTTAACCAGTGAAACAGCTACAGAGCATGGTATGACCATGTAGGGAATAAAGAGATAAGCAAAAAAGTATAAATATGTTGAAACACCAGTGTGTTGGAGAATACGCCTATGAGACTCTGTTGTTTCTGCCAGCAAATCCATTCTGCACAGCCTACCAGTAAATAAGATGTCCTGGGGACACTAAAAAAAGGCATCCTGGGAAAGCACTTCGTTCAGCTTTCTTTCCAAGATGTCCACAGGATGTCTTATTTTAACTCAAGATGTTTTTTCTGGAAAATGCTTCAAAGTGCACCTTTTCCCCCCTAAGCAGCCTACAAGACATCTCCCGTTTGACCATTTTGCTCTCTGGTCCATTTCACCCTCAGCTTGCGCCCGACATTGTGTGTGCAGCTGGAGGAATCCTCCCCGCCACAATCTCATTGAAGGCATAGTTGCCCCTGTTGGTCCTGCCAAGCACCCGCAATATATAGTTTCCCTATTTATGTTTTTTTAATTTTCGAGAAGCTATTTTTGTAGATTTAAATTAAGCTTTGGAGAATCCTATCTGCTCGAAAGACGGGTCTGCTGCCCATTGAAAAGCATTGGCTTGACCTGCTTTCTGTGCAACGACTTGTCAATCTGCAGAGGGCAGATCAACTCAATGCTTCTCAATGGGAGGTAGACTTTTAAGGACTGAATGGAACAACTGAATGGAACGCTCCTGGTGTCCTTTTATCATGCTAAAAGGAGAAAGTATCTTAACCTACTGCATCTGTGTATGGTTCTCCAGCTGCTCCAGTGGCAGATATAGGAAGGCTTCCAGCGGGTGATCACTACTGCACAGAGGATTATCGGCCGCCCTCTCCTTTCCTTGGAAGAACTCTATAATTCCCTGGAAGCCTAAAGAAAGCCCAAAATATTCTGAGAGACTACCATCCTTGTGCTATTAATTTCTTTTTGAACTGTTACCATCTGGCAGACAGGTCTATCAAAACTAGGGACAAAGAGGGGCTTAGAGACAGCTTCTACTCTAGAGCTGTATAGGCTGAACTCCCGTGGCTTCTATGTTGGGATGTGTTTGGGGCTGTGTAGGGATGTATGGAGGAAGGGGAAAGTGAGGATGGGGTATGAGTCTGAAATTCGCATCGAGAAATACTGCTGTAAATTTCATAGTGCGTGTGTACAATGACAAATAAAATGCTTATGCTTATGCTAGATTTGATCTTCCGAGTGGGCAAGATTCCTTTATTTGTGTTCATGTGTAGCTACGGAGATAGCTTCTCAAAAATGTTTTAAAAAACAGGAAAACTATATTGCTGGAACCAGCAGGACCAGCTGAGTACAATGATGCCATTTTTTGGACTGAAAAGACACCCAGGATTATGGCCTGAAGAGCAACACATGCTGGCAAACAACCTTTCAGCAAATGGCAGCAGGGAGAATCTCTACAGCTGCACACAAAATGTTGGGTCCAAGCTTAGGGTGAAACAAACCGGAGAGCAAAAACGGTTGGGTGGGAAACAGTCACTTTTCCCTGCCGATGCCTTTGCTGCCAGAAAAGCACACCAGAAACGGCCTCTTTTTACAACATCCCCCAGCCGTCTCATTTTGAGTATCCAAAGTGAAAAGAGGCAGTCATAAGAACATAAGAACATAAGAACAAGCCAGCTGGATCAGACCAGAGTCCATCTAGTCCAGCTCTCTGCTACTCGCAGTGGCCCACCAGGTGCCTTTGGGAGCTCACATGCAGGATCTGAAAGCAATGGTCTTCTGCAGCTGTTGCTCCCGATCACCTGGTCTGTTAAGGCATTTGCAATCTGAGATCAAAGAGGATCAAGATTGGTAGCCATAAATCGACTTCTCCTCCATAAATCTGTCATCTCTTTTTAAGACGTCCCACAGACGTATTTTTTGTGCTGTGCAGAATGGACCAAAATGAATTAATGT
>NW_025950876.1:0-12629 GCF_021028975.2 Sphaerodactylus townsendi
AGCCTCACCTTCCAACTCTCACCCCACCCCACCCCAAGCCACACTGTCCAGGCCTCCCCCACCCCAAGCACTACCTTGCCTTTCAGCCCTCCCCCAAGCCATCCATTTCCACCCTCCCCCTATTCTCACCTTCTCTTGTACCCAAGCCAACCCCTCTCCAAGCAATAAATCCAGAACCAGGTAGGCGGCAAGTGTCATACCAGGAGCATGGTGGCGGCACTGCAACCCCACTAACGTCTCTTGCAGGGGGAGATGCTTCCTCTCCTGCCCTTCCCTGGCCGCCCATTGCATCTCTCCCACCAATGGGCCTTGCCGCTAGCGTGAGTATATTATATATTGCAATGTCCACCAAGCAAAAAATTAAATGTTGAGAAGATAGAGCTATCCTGTTGATCCCGTACATCCAATATTCCTTTCACAGACTAATTTCCTCAAACCTAAAAATAAATCAACCTCAAAACAAAATTATTACTAAACTTGATTTAGTTACTTAAACCAAGTGTAACTTTAAAAGGATATAAAAATCTTAGCAAGACTGATGAAAGTGAGCTTAGTGGTGCTTTTGATCTGCTTCGTTCCCATGTAGAATCATTGTGGTACAGTTGTTAGAATGTCAGATTAGAATTTGGGATATTCAGGTTAAAATTTCCACTGTGCCATGGAAGTGTTCTCAGTCCACCCTACTTCACGGCATGGTTGGGGGTAGGGGGGAGGAAGAAGAACCAGATACTGTGTAGCACCCTGAGCTCCTTAAAGGAAGTGTGAGATAGCAAGAACACTTCAAGTCAGGTATGCACTGCAAGTGTTTGGCTGCAGAATGAGGGACCTGAGTTTGAATTCTGCTTCATCACTTGGAGTGTGACTCCTTCCTCTGTCTTATCTTAACCTGCCTCACACCTCACAGGACCATGATGAGGGCAGAATGGGATAACCAAATGTCACCCTGATCAGCTGGGGAGGAGCACAGGTACACAGACAGCCAAGTTAGGGATTACTCTTGTCTCCTGCTCCTAACCTTCATTTCCAATGTGAAATCTTTGACTAGTATTTTTCTCTCACTAAAAAGAGTTACCAGGATTGCCAAACAAATTCAGACAAGCTTTAATAAGAGCCCAACAGGATCTTGGAGTTTTTAAGTCCTACCAACACAAAACATTTTGCTGTCCCCAACTCAGTGATGGCCTCTCATCTGCACAGAATAGGTCCATGTCCTCCATTGCCAGCCACACAGTAGACTTGCCTGCTCCAGGCTGAAATTTAACACATCAGGACATGCCTTACCTGCTGCCATGCACAGAGCTAGCCAGAACATCAGCCACCTGCCCCAGAAAGACATCGCTCGGCTGAGAGACATTTTCTGCTCTCGGAGTGTCTGAAAAGTCTCGCCTTTAGAAGCACCCGTGACTCATAGTCTGCCCTAGTGCTGAGCTGGTGTAAAAACACACGCACACGCCAAAATGTTTGCACAGCAGACCACAAGTAAAGAGGGAAGAGCTCAGTGCTGCCACCCCTCTGCTGACTCAGAACTCAGGAGAGCAGAATGACTGGTTTGGAAAGACAAAATGATGGCAGGAGCCAGAGTTCTTCTGACCTGCCTCTGGAAGGCCTGTGGCTGCTCTCTGCTCCTTTAGAGGCACCCTTTGTTGATTACCTACAAGATGCCTCCCCCACAGTTGTTCACATCCAAAGATTCCCTGGCTAGACTGCCCAACGTCCAGGTAAATGTCCAGGTTGATATTAAATTGGGAGCCCCAGAACATGGCAAGAATTCCCCCTGAAACCCTGCTGGAACGCTCCAGACAGAGTACCTTGATAAAGGCTCTCTTGCCTCCAGACCTCCCTCACACCTTCACTAGGAATAATTGACTCAAGTTGGCTAGATAATAATCGAAACTATCAGATAAAAAGCTGGGAAATAAAGACCCTATCTATAACGGGGAAGATAAAAGCAGTAAAGATGTGTATATTACCTAAAATCTCTTATTTATTTATAACATTACCAATGGAAATTACTAAAAAACAATTTGAGGAATGGGATAGGAAAATAAAAGCATGGGTGTTTAATAAGAAAAATGTTAGAGTGATGAATAAAATAGTATATATGCCAAATGGACTTCTGGGCTGGGGAATACCGAAAACACAGGAATATTTTGAGGCATTCCAGATTAAGAGCCTATTGGATATTAATAAAGACAATACCTCAAAATGGTTGAAATTTGAAAATGAAGTAAACGAAGGAATAGATATGTATGGTATTTATACAAATGATTATAAAAACATAAAACATAGAGTAATAGGTCCAAGAAAAGTGAATATGGATATATGGGGAAAATGGGGAAGCAAATGGATGCCTGGCATTCTGGACAGAGCCCCAGTGGCAAGTGTGACTGGAAAAAAAGGTTGGAAAATTATAAGAAACCTGAAGGAAAAAGGTATATATAAAGTGTCTGATTTAGTCTGTGAAGGAGAAATCATATCATTACAAAACTTGATAGAACTGGGAGGGAAGGAGAATTGGCTGGCAATAAGAGGGTTATGGGAAAGATTAAGAAAATATAGAATAAAAGGCGACTGTATAATAAATCAATGGTTAAGACTCCATGAAACATTAAAAGGGAAAATTATAAGATTAGTGTATAAGTATATGGTAGAGGATAAAGAATTTATGTTAAGAACATTGAAGCAAAAATGGGAGAGAAAAAACTTTTTAGAAAAAGAAAAAATAGAAAGAATTATGGATAGTATGACGAAGATAAAGATTGAAAAATATGTGGAATTGGAAAGAAAGGTGTTACTTAAATGGTATAGAACCCCAATACAACTAGCCTACATGATCAAAGGACTAAGCCCAAAATGTTGGCACTATGGAGAAAAAGGAGCATATTATACTCATATGTGGATAGAATGTAAAGTGGTAAAAAAGTTTTGGGAGAATATTTTGAAATATGTAGAACAGTTAGTAAAGGTAAACATTGATGTAAACAATGATTTATTAATTGTGGGGATAATAGATGATATAAGAGTGAACAAAAGTTTGGAACCAATGTATAAAATAATGATTAGAGCAGCACACGCAGTGTTGGCGTTGGGCTGGAAAGATAACAAGAAATTGACAGTTTCAAAATGGTTGGAATATATTTGGGAACAAATTCAGTTAGAGATTTTTGAGAGACTGGCAAAAAATACACTATGGCAAGAGAAACTAGAAGATATTATGAAGTTATGGACATTGTATGAAAAATGGATGGAAGAAGCCAGATTTGACAAAGAACTATGGAATAAGAGAATAAGAAGAATGAACCTTCTGCTGCTTGCTTGAAACAATCAATGAAAAAGAGGGGGGGAGGGGGGTGAAAAAGAAAAAATGTATAGATGGAACAAAAATATTGAATGTAACAAATAATATTCTATACAATAAAAAAATTAAAAAGAGAAAAATAAAACAAGTTTTTAATACTCACAAAAGAAGAAGAAGATAATAATCGAAGCTTTGGACTTACCCCAAACTCCTTTTCCCCCCCCCCCCCCCCGTGTCTTTAAAGCTCCTGAAGCAATATTAGGCTAGCAGAGTGCTCAATGTACATGACTCAGCAGTGTGGATATAAAGTAACACATGGAGCCCTTTTTGTTAAATCTTAGTCCTTTTCTAGACAGGCTAGAGGCCAGATTCTAATCTAGTCTAACCAGCGCAGATGGAGAGAGATGCAGGTGGCACGGCCTAATCTGCCCCTGTTGGATCCGGCCATGTTTCACCTCTGGCGGGGGGAGGAGGGGCAGCACTTGCCTTTGCTTCTGTCCCCTCCCTGCTCTGCTTCAGCTTTGATCTTCCTCAGACCCGTGATCAATTCATCAGTCACCTGCTACTGCAGCTCTGCCAGTCCTGCAGAATGGAGGTTGTTTTAACTCTGGTGGGGGAACACAGTTCCCTCTTCCAACAGACTGTGGGACTGGAGGGGTGCCATCCCACCTTGGGAACTGGTTGGCCGGGGCAAAGTGACAGGATGCAGGGGGTGATGTGGGGTATAATTATGATTGCAATTGTGGCTCTGCTTAGTTCTGGCAATAGAAGTCTTAATGCTGATTCCTGAAGCTGTGCCACAATTTCAAAAAATCAAATGCAGAGCCTTGTTATTGAACAGTCCCAGGTGCGACAATGGTGCAGAGGTGGAGATGTGTGGGGAGAGAATGTGTCGGCCAGAAGGAAGGAAGATTCCTTGAGAGTCACCATGGAAACATCAAAGGAACAGCAGCTGAGCAGTGGAAAGGAAGGGTGCTCAGGGTCCTGGCCTGTCTATCTGCATCTCTATGGTCCTCCTCTGAAGTCTGAAGCTAAGAGGCAACCCAAAGTCATTTCCTCCAACATCTCCCAGGCAGAATTTCCAGCCCTGCTTCAGTCACCATTAGCATCACATCCTGGATTTTTTCTCAGTCACTTGTCCTATAATCCAAGCATCCCTTGTAGGACATCTTCAGCAGCCTTTTTCAAACTCTCCAATAGATTTCACCTCTAAATCCCATCTTATCCCAGTGGGAAGAAGGATAGACTGACCAGGCCACACAGGCTTGCATGAAAGAATTTTTAAATAGTTACAAAGAGATGTGACTGAGGGGCATAGGATGTCGATCGGGAGCCTTCCAGTCTATTCAAGCTATCATCCCTTGAAGTACTGTATTGGAGCTCGGCAAGTTCTTGAGCCCACGATTTCCCTGCTTTCTCATCAGCCTGGGCATTGTTTAAGACTCAACTTGTCCATCTGTCAAGTTCCAGCTCAATAAGGGGTGCTGGGCGTGTGTTTTGACTATCCAAGTTTGGACTTGAAGGGAAACTAAATGGATTTCAAATAACAATAATGAATATTTATGTCCCGAATAAGAAGCAGAAAAAGTTTATGGATAAACAGTTAGGCAGACTTCAAAGCTTTTTTTCAGGAGATACGCTAATTATGGGAGACTGCAATATGGATCTAAGGGGACATGAAATATTAGAGAAATGGAATCTTTTAAATATGTATAATGAACTAGGTGAACCTCAACAACCAACCTACTTTTCAAATAGACATAAAAAATTTACATATATCGATTATATTTTGGTAAAAAATAAGAGTAATTTGCACTGTTGCCCCAGTAACCTCACGGATGGAGTGCCAAGGCCTGTTCTGGACAATGGTGCAACTGGGCAGAGTAGAGGGTCAAGGAGGCGTTCTGACATCACAAGTGCAGAATCTTCTGTCCAGGAGCTGGTCCACATCTCACTTCCTGCCCTGCTTTGTGGGGATGATGGACATGAGGCAGCACGCAGGCCGCTGCAATATGAGGCAGGTACATGACATGTCATACTGGGTGGGCATTCACCACCACCACCCGAGCCCTGCCTCTCCTCAAGGGTTCTGAACCAATCCTTGCGCTTCAGTCAATCAGAGCCAATGGAACTCCACTGGATGGAAGGGGCTGAACCAGACTCATGGAATCATAGAGTTGGAAGAGATCATCAAGAGTTGGAAGGGCCATCAAGTCCAACCCCCTGCCATCAGAAACACTCAATCAAAGAACTCCTGACATATGTTCATCCAGCCTCTCTTTAAAAACCTCCAAAGAAGGAGACTCCACTAATCTCCAAGGCAGCGAATTCCACTGTCGAACAGCCCTGAAAATCAGAAAGTTCTTCCTGTCAGGACTGCAACTCCCAACATGCACCGGTTTCCACCTTTTTCCAAAAAGTGTGGGAAAACAAACTGAGAAGCTACATTCCACCGGAGCTTCAGAACCAATGGGAGACAAGGAGCTGGGAGGAGGGGAAAAGCTGATTGGTTGCTGTCTGGTTTTGTAAATAGTTTAAATACTGGAACTGAGGACACGAATCCTCAGTTCCGGCACCCTGTACCTAGGGCGACATATATCAATAAAGTTCTTCTTTTTAAAGCTGCTTTGTTTGAGTTGTTCAGCCTTACATTGTGCTGGAACTCACTCTTATTGTTCTATTATGTGCCCAGACCTCCTATAGGCATGGCTGGGTCAGGAGAACAAATCTATGCCCGCTATCCCGGACTCTCCCCAGCAGGAGGGATGCCAGCAAGGTGGCCTACACCTGAACAGGTGGGCGAGACACCCCCCGTCGTTCGTCCTGGATGAGGGTCGGCACCCTCTGCGAAGACATGGACAGGGAACGAGTGCGCCTGGTGACATTCCTAACCAAATCTCAAGTGCTGGGGAATGGATCGAACTGTGAGGTGGACAAGTAGCGGCGTGCTTACGAGGCACTGCGACTCCAGTCAGAGGAGGTCACCTGGGAGAGGGACCAGCTACAATCCGACCTTTCGGACCTCCGGCAGCAAGTGGTGTTCCTGATGGCCGAACAGGAAAAGGAGAGAACGGCTCTCAAGCCCTCCATAGCTGAGGAGGGGGTCGAGGGGGACGATGGAGAAGGTGAACTGAGAGCCGAACTGCGCTCCCTCCGGGGGCAGCTGGCCAACCTTACACTGAACCGCAGTCCCTACCACCAGGATGGCGGGTCGGTCGCCACAGGGAGGAGTGCTCTGACCTACCAACAAGGCCCCATGTCCCAAGGGGGACCTCGGAAAAGTTTTAAGGTGAACTTTGATGGGAACCCAGATGAACTTGTCTTTTTCTTGATCCAAGTTGGTTCGTACATGGAGGTCGTTGGCAGCAGCTTCTACTCTGACTGGGAGAGAGTGTTTGAGATTGGGACCCGGCTCCGGGGAGCGGCTGCTAATTGGCTTATGGAACTAGTAGAGGAAGATGTGCCAGAACTCTACAACCTAGAACAGTTCCTGCTGGCCCTATGAGGATCCTTTGGTGGAAGAGAAGGTTCGGGGCGAACTACAACACCTTCGGCAAGGGAACTGCTCGGTCAGTGAGTTCGCCACTGACTTCCGCAGGCTAGCCAGCTGCTTGCGTGGGTGGCCCTAGTTGGTCCTGGTCCAGCTCTTCAAGGACACTCTTCACCCCAAGGTACTATAATGGGCCCTGATCCACGGCGACCCTGAGAGGTTGATGGAGTGGATCAGACAGGTAGGGGATGCCGAGTTGCGGATCCGGCAAGTGGAGCAGTCAGAACACCGGTGGAAACATGCCCAACACCAGCCGCTCTGGACGCCAGAGAAGGTCGTGGACAACGAAAAGAGATGAATGTAAGGAATTCCATAGAAGCAGAAATAAAAGGCTTTTGGGGTAAAAGTCCATTTATTAAGACATCTTAGAAAGCTCAAGTACACGCAGTGGCAGGAATGACACTTCCCGCCAGAAGCACAGGTTATAATACCAGTCACCCCATCCCCCCTTCCTACTTCCCATGGGAATAGAGGCTTCATCTCCCGCGCAAAGATAAAGTCTCCGCCGATGCATCTGGCCCATCACTGGTGCCGTGGAATGCACTCAAGGTTACTTCACCACCAACACCATTGAATCCTTTACACTCTGCCTCCCCTAAAGAAGACACCCTTCCCCCCAGGTTTGAAGCGGAAAGGCGCCGTGGAAAGCAGCAAATAAAGTGGTGGGGGCTTCAATATTTTCGGAATCAAACCCATTGATTATACTCCAGAGTGAATATCCCACCCAAGAGACCAAGTATTGCAAGCGCCATGCGATTAAAGCGCAGATCCGCCAGGATAAAGCGCCAATTTCAGAGTGCTTGTGGCCATCAATAATAGTCGGTGGGGGCCTCTCCGCTGGAAAGTCGCGCTAAAGATCGGAAGCGGGAGCCTCCTTGCCAAGCTGGAATGGAAGATTATATGGATGTTACTACAGAAAGTTAGGCAAATCTTGCCGGCAGTGACATCATTAATCACTTTAGTAATCTGAAAAGGTCCCACAAATCTCTTGCCAAGCTTGGAATATTTATGCACGCCTCTGAGATTCTTTGTAGATAAATACACCTGGTATCTTCACACCGCAGAGGAAAATCCGTTGCGGTGTTTATCCGCTTGCAGTTTTTGGGAGTCCTTTGCTTGTTGTGGGCGGTCTGGACCGACTTCCATCCCTCGGCTAGGGATGAAATCCATTGTTGAAATTCTGGGGGGTCCAAAGCTGCCGCGGGTAGTTGTGGCAACGGCGGGAATAGAGTCACCAGACACAATTTCAAAGGGGGTTTTCTTTTGTACTACTATGAACTGCATTGTTACAGGCGTGACCGCGAACGGAATAAGCTCGCACCAATCGTCTTGGTGGTAGCTGGTGTAACAACGTAAATACTGCTCTAGGGTTCTGTTCGTTCTCTCCGTCTCGCCGTCACTTTGAACGTGGTAGGGGGCGGCGACGGCCGGGGCGGCCCCCAACAACCCCAAAAACGCTTTCCAGAACTTTGAGATGAATTGGGGGCCGCGGTCGGAGACCACCTTAACGGGGGCGGAATGGAGACGATAAACATGTTGAATAAACAGCCGTGCCAACTTAGGAGCGGAGGGGATGGAAGCACATGGGATAAAATGGGCTTGCTTAGAGAATAGGTCCACCACCACCCATAAAACCGTGTTGCCATGACTTTCGGGCAAATCTGTAATAAAGTCCATAGAGATGACTTCCCAAGGGCGGGAGGCTACCGGGAGAGGTTTCAACAGTCCATGGGGCTTTCCCGGAATGGTCTTGGCTTCTGCACAAACCGAGCAGCCTTTAATGTATGCCTCAATGTCTTTGCGCATTGCGCGCCACCAGAACTGCCGGCGGGCTAAATGCAGAGTTTTCAAAAAGCCAAAATGTCCAGCCGAACGGGCATCGTGGCAAGCCTCAAGAACCTGCTTGCGGAGGGGGGGAGGCACGTACCAACATTCCCCCCTCCGCCAAACTCCATTCTCCAAACGCAATTGGGAGTCTCCTTCGGCCGCTGGAGGCTCGTGCAGCCCCGCCTCCTCCAGTTCCCGCAGGAAAGGAGAGACGAGACTGGGAATGGGGGGTGGAGGAGAAGTGGACGTTTGAGATCGGGTGACAGCCAACCCCAACTGGGAGGGGGAAAGAACAGTGCGTGGAATGTCTCGTAAGGCAGCTCCACCCCCCTCCCCGGGTAGGCGCGAGAGCGCGTCAGCCAGTTTGTTGGTTTTCCCTGGGAAAAAATGGACTGTAAAAGAGAAGCGAGAAAAGAAATCGGCCCAACGAAGTTGTTTCGCGGACATCTTGAGGGGGGTGGACAGAGCTGCCAGGTTTTTATGATCCGACCAAACTTGAAAGGGGTGCTTAGCCCCCTCCAGCCAGTGGCGCCAAGTGGAGAGTGCTACTTTGATGGCCGCAGTCTCTTTGTCTCCCACAGTCCAGTTGAGTTCGGCACCAGAGAACTTTTTAGACAAATAAGCACACGGAACCAGCCTACCATCTTTATTTTTCTGCAACAGGGCTGCCCCAAGTGCTTTGTCCGAGGCATCCACGTGAACCACAAACGGGAGATCTGGGTCAGGGTGCTTTAGGATAGGTTCAGTGGTAAAAGCAGATTTTAACAGTTGAAAGGCTGTTTGACATTCCTCAGACCAGGAAAGGGGGGCCCCGGGCTTGGCGGACAGTGGATCCTTACCCTTAGTGCGTAAGAGGTCTGTGAGAGGGAGAGTCAGTTCAGCGAATTGGGGTATAAAGTCACGATAGAAATTAGCAAAACCAAGAAACGACTGGAGTTCTTTGCGGTTGGTGGGGGCAGGCCATTGGAGGACTGCGTCAATTTTAGCAGGATCCATTTTTAAGCCCTCGGGCGAGATCCGGTAACCCAAATAGTCAATGGAGGTCTGATGGAAACAGCATTTGGAGAGTTTGGCAAAGAGAGAGTTGTCAAGCAAGCGTTTCAATACCTCTCGAACCAACATTTCATGCTCTTCTATGGTTTGTGAGTAAATTAAAACGTCATCTAAGTATACAACAACTCCTTTGTACAGTAAATCATGGAGAACTTCGTTGATAAGGGCCATAAAAGCTCCGGGGGCCCCACTTAACCCGAATGGCATTATTAAATATTCAAACTGTCCAAACTTTGTGTTAAACGCAGTCAGGTGTTCATAGCCTTCAGCAATTCTGACTCTGTAGTAGGCTTCTCTCAAGTCCAATTTAGTAAAAATGCGTCCTTTGCCGAGTGCATCTAAAAGGTCCTTGATCAAAGGCAAAGGATATTTATTGGACAGGGAGACCGCATTGAGACCTCGATAATCTGTGCAAAGCCGTAAAGACCCATCTTTCTTTTTGACAAACAAAACGGGAGCAGCGTGTGTGTGTTTGGTAGCCCGCCGTATGAACCCGCGAGCAAGGTTCTTGTCTAAGAAGGCACGGAGTTCCTTCTCCTCATTGGGACTCATGCGGTAGATTCTACCCTTGGGTAGTTGTGCCCCTGGTTGTATGACAATTTTACAGTCAGTGTCTCTGTGGGGTGGCAACTGATCGCATTCCTGCTCCTGAAAAACTCTGGCTAGATCATGATATGCAGGTGGGATGCCAATAGAATCGGGAGCAATCACTGAGGAAGCCAGGGAGGGGTGTGTGTCAGGAGACGTTGGGTTTTCTTCCCAATTCATGTGTTCACCGCAGGGAGGGTCAGTGAATTCTAGGATCCTTTCTTTCCAAATGAATTTTGGTTCATGTAACAATAACCAAGGCATGCCCAAAACTATGGAGTGTTTGGCCACTGGCGCCAAAATAAAACTAATTTTCTCCCAATGGTCGGCGCAACGGAGGAGAACCGGCTGTGTTTTGTACTGGGCCGGTCCTTCGTTCCCGAGGGGGCTGCCGTCCATTTGGGTGAATGGTATGGGCTTAGCCAGGGGAATTTGGTCCAGACCTAGCTCCTCTGCCACCTGGGGCCGCATTAAGCAGTGGGAGCAGCCGGAATCCACAAGGGCCGAGGCTATAATGCGAGTGTGTTTAGCGGGGTTGGCCAGAAATGCTTGAACAGTAATGGGAGCGCTGCCTTCACTCACCGCATCAGGAGTCGGGCCCATGTCCATGGGGGCTGAAGAAAGGCAAACAGCTGCTTCCCCCTCCTCTAGGTCGCCTTCGGTAACCGCTTTAGACGAGCCAGTGGGAGGCGGCCCTGACCTGCGTGGTGGTTTGGCAGACGGAGTGCGCGGAACTGGAGCGGTTGGTTTTTGTTTCTTGGGACAGTTGGCGGCTAGATGACCTGGCCCTCCGCAGTAAAGACACAATCCCAGTCGGCGACGGCGTTCAGAGGTGGTTTCGGTAGGGGCGGCTGGGCTTGACTTGGTGGACACAGTAGTGGTTTTTGGGCGCGGGCGACCTCCTTGACGAGCATATTCCAAACGAGACGCCACTTGGGACCCCAACTGGATCCAATCTGCAATGGTACGAGGAACCCGAATTAAAAACACCGTTTCACGTAGCTTGCCGTCCACAGCATCTGAGAAGTATTCGCATTTCATGCGTTCAGGCCACTCAGGAGGGAGTCGAGCAGCCGCCGCACGAAATTCACGGGCAAAATCTGCAAACGGGCGGTTGCCTTGCTGGATGGTTTTGATGGTGCGGATAGCTTCATTCTCGGCGCCTGGATCTTGAAAGCGCGCTCTTAAGGCTTGGAGGAATGCGGGCACTGTGCGAGAGTCCTCATCCTGCAAATCCAAAAGAGTCACGAACCAGTCGGCTGCTGCCCCATCCAGGACTGAGCCGATGTCCCGTATTTTTTCGCGCTCAGACCGGTATAAATCATCATAGTCTTCCAAGTGGGCATTGAGTTGCAAGATAAAGTAGGGAAGTTTGGAAGCGGTCCCATCAAAACGGGCTGGTATCGGAGGCCGATAGTAGCCCCGTTCGACGGCTCTTGGCGCCTGCTGGGGAGGTGGTTGCGCGGGTTGAGCAGGTTGGGCAGGCAGCTGTTGTACGGGGGGAGCCGGAATCGGGGGCGCTGGCGGTGCCGCTGGCGTTTGGGTGGCAGGACCCAGGTACGTGGCCCCCCTGGCACCGGCATGATCAGTAACAGCATAGACTCCAACTTGGGTCTTCCCGGTCTGCTGCCTCCTTAGTTCCCTCTCCAACGCAGCCAGATCCCTCTCCTTGCGAGCCAATGCATCCTGGTGCGCATGCAAAGCAGCTTTTTCTCGTTCCAATTTAGCCAGTTCGTCCCGTTTAAGGGCTTCAGTGAGCTCACTTTGCGTGCGCAGAGCCTGAACGCTTTCGCGTTGCCGTTGTAAATCCAGTCTGGAATGTTCCAGGACTTTATCATGGACTGACAGATTCTGGGCATATTGTCGTTGGAGCGCGTCTTTGGCACGGTCCAACTCGAGCTGGACTTCTTTGCGTTGCTGTTCCCGGTCCCTCTGCAAGTTTTCGCGCTCTTGCTGCAACTGTGCCCGTTCCTCCTCCCATAGCTGGCGTTCACGGTTCCATGCCGCTTGGGCATCTCGCAGTCGTCCCACTTCCTCATCCCAGTCCTCTCTCGATGGGAGAGGAAACCGGTCCGGCTGGGAAGGCAGGCTTTCTTCGGACTCTTCGTCGTCTGGAAGCGAGGCATCGGAGGCACCATAGCCGCCGTAGCCACCGGTGGCTCCCCGAGGCACCTCAGGTGCGGTTGCTGGCCCGGGAGTAGGGGGGTCCGATTGGGAAGCGGTACGGATACCCCTCCCAATTCCAGGTTTAGTCCCGGTGTCCTTTGGACGGGCCCCAGTGCTGTGCCACGGTGGTTCTTTGGGAGCATCACC
>NW_025950877.1:0-12628 GCF_021028975.2 Sphaerodactylus townsendi
GATCAAGATTGGTAGCCAGAGATCGACTTCTCCTCCATAAATCTGTCCAAGCTCCTTTCCCTTCCTCTCCCCACAACAAACACCTTGTGAGGCAGGTGGGGCTGAGAAAGTTCAGAGAGAACTGTGACTATCCCAAAGTCTCACTCCGCAGGAATGTAGGAGTGCAAAAACACATCTGGTTCACCAGATAAGTCTCCGTCGCTCAGGTGGAAGAGTGGAGTGAAGAATCAAACCCAGTCCTGCTCTTAACCACTCCACCACGGTGGCTCTCCATACAGTCCGTACTCCAAAGCAGCCATTATTTCTCCAGGGAAATGGTCTCTGTAGTCCAGTGATGGCGAACCTTTTTGAGACCGAGTGCCCAATTTGCAACACAAACCCCACTTATTTCTCACAAAGTGCCAACCCGGCAATTTAACCTAAATGCTGAGGTTTTAGTTTAGAAAAAAACGGTTGGCTCCCTCTTCCTGTGCCCCACCCCCTCGAGCAGGGGCCAGCCTGCTCTAGTCTCCAGCAAGTCCCACAAGCACCGCTCTGTGCCTCTCTGGCATCTCTGCCTCCTCTGCACGCCCCCCCCCCCCTCGGGCAACAGCCACCCGGAGCACAGGCACCAGCCCTGCCAGCCGAGTCCTCCCTTCTAACCGTGGTGCGCGCACATTGTGCTCAGTGGCCCAGGCCAGCCTAGATGTGGGTGTGGGGTGTGGGTGTGATTTTCTGCCCCCCCCCCCACATGATGAACTCTGTGTCCATGTGCCCACAGAGAGTGCTCCGAGTGCCACCTCTGGCACCCGTGACATAGGTTCGCCATCACTGCTGTAGTCTGAAGATCAGTTGTAATTCTGGCAGGTCTCCAGGGCCTACCTGGGGGTTGGCAACGGCCGGTGCATCCTTGGACCCCCTGATTTCACTGGGTGGACCAAGCTGCCATAAGAACATAAGAACATAAGAACAAGCCAGAGTCCATCTAGTCCAGCTCTCTGCTACTCACAGTGGCCCACCAGGTGCCTTTGGGAGCTCACGTGCAGGATGTGAAAGCAATGGCCTTCTGCGGCTGCTGCTGCTCCCGAGCACCTGGTCTGCTAAGGCATTTGCAATCTCAGATCAAAGAGGATCAAGATCGGTAGCCATAGATCGACTTCTCCTCCATAAAGCTGTCCAAGCCCCTTTTAAAGCTATCCAGGTGAGTGGCCATCACCACCTCCTGTGGCAGCATATTCCAAACACCAATCACACGTTGCATGAAGAAGCGTTTCCTTTGATTAGTCCTAATTCTTCCCCCCAGCATTTTCAATGGATGCCCTCTGGTTCTAGTATTGTGAGAAAGAGAGAAAAATTTATCTGTGTCGACATTTTCTACCCCATGCATAATTTTATAGACTTCAATCATATCCCCCCTCAGACGCCTCCTCTCCAAACTAAAGAGCCCCAAACGCTGCAGCCTCTCCTCATAAGGAAGGTGCTCCAGTCCCTCAATCATCCTCGTTGCCCTTCTCTGCACTTTTTCTATCTCTTCAATATCCTTTTTGAGATGTGGCGACCAGAACTGGACACAGGACTCCAAGTGCGGTCGCACCACTGCTTTATCTAAGGGCATGACAATCCTTGCAGTTTTATTCTCAATTCCTTTCCTAATGATCCCCAGCTCAGAGTTTGCCTTTGTTGTGCCCAGGAAGAGAGCAGGGTGTGTTTCTCTTTCCACACTATCCACGAGGCACACTCCTGCATCTCCCGCGACTGTCATCCCACCCCCAGACAGACAAGATACAGCTGCAGGCTCCAAAGGGCCAGCGCTCATTCCCTTCCCCACCCCCACAACAATAATCCCACTTGTCCTTTTCGGCGGCCCTCCCCAGTTCCATGACACTCACTCAAAGTGGCAACCAACCCACCCCCCCAGTGAATCTGGAAAGGTCACCGCTGCGGCGCATGGTTACCCACTGCCCCTGTGACACTGCCTGTTTTGTTTGCAATCCCGGTCCTAATAATCCTTAACAAGGAATGCGCTTTGTTCGCCGCCTCCAGACGCCGAGCAGATGTTTTCAGTGTGGCCTTCCGAGAAGGCTCTCGGTTATCTTTCCTGCCGGATTAGACTTCGGTGTATTCTCAGACGGTCCCAACCAGAGGTGGGATCCAGCAGGTTCTCACAGGTTCCCAAGAGTAGGTTACTCATTATTTGTGTGTGCCAAGAGGGGGTTACTAATTGGTGACTTTGCCACGTGGTTTTTGCCTTAGTTACGCCCCTCCTCTCAGAAGAAGCGCAGAACTTGAAGCAGTCTAGCGGGAGGTGCACCAGCGTGCATGGCAGCCTGCGCCTGCGTGCATTCGCTTCCCGCCCAAGGACCAGCGCAGCAGCTGCATCCTTGCCACAGCCCCGCCCAGGAATGCCCCACCCCCGGAATGTCTGGCCATGCCCCTGTCGTGCCCCGCCCAGCCCCATTGGCGCTACGCCACAGTTTGAATCCCACCACCATGGGAACCTGTTACTAAAATTTTTGGATGCCACTACCCTAACCCTAACCCACTACTGGTCACAACGTACACAAGATGCGTGGACCCCAGGGAGCCCTTCGGCTAGAGGGGCCTTTTTCGCTGGCAGAAAGTGCCTTTCACACGTGTAATGTTGAAGGCTTTCAGGTCTGAATCACCGGGGTGTGGTGGTGTTTCCAGGCTGTATGGCCGTGTTCCAGTAGTATTTTCTCCTGACGTTTCGCCTGTATCTGTGGCTGGATCCTCTGAAGATGCCAACTGGTATTGTCTGTCTCCTCCCAGCCTAGAGATCAGCCGCCATCATCATTAGTCTTATCAGTTTTGCCTTATTAGATTAGATTGCTGCTATTTTTAATTTTTTAATTATTTTTTAATTGTTTATTGTGCGCTATTGTTTTAGTTGTTGTTTTGTTGTACACCGCCCAGAGCCCTTCAGGGGTGGGTGGTTTATCAAGTTTAATAAATAACAACAACAACAACAACAACAACAACAACTACAGATGCAGATGAAACTTCAAGAGAAAATGCTACTGGAACATGGCCATACATCCTGGAAACCCCGCCACCCCAATGCCTTTCACACCTTTGCCAGTGGAACTGGGTTCAATCTCTTTTTAACTTTGATTGACTGTTCTCACCAATGCAATTTTTTTCATTCAAATCACTGAGGCAGAAAATACAATGCGGGGGAGGGGTTGTGGCTCAAGATTAGCCCATTTGCCTGGCACACAGGAAGTCCGGGGCTCAAATGTTGGTATCGCCAGTGGGGACTTGATGGACTTGATGGTCCTTGGGGTCTCTTCCAACTCTATGATTCGATGATTCTTTTGCATCAATGCGTTTTAGCTGTGTGTGACAATGTGCTGACTGCCCCTGGAGGCCCCAGTTACGTCAGGAGGTGACCCTTCCTGTAATGGGTGCCCGAAACAGCTTAAGAAATATTCTGATACCCACTGTCCCCCCCCCCTTTTTAAGAGGAGTTTTAAATAGCTGGATGCCATCTATTTTAAATATTTAAACCTACTTGGATTTGGAAATTGTATGCTGCATTTTAAAAAATTTTAAACTTCTTGTTTTATTTGTCTGTTAATGTTGTGCACCGCCCTGAGCCCTCCGGGGGAGGGCGGTATAAAAATGAAATAATAAATAAAAAATAAAAAATAATAATGTTTGTTCTGTCTTGAGCAGCCCTTGAAGATGGACACATTCTCCAGCTGGAGAAACATTCTCCCTTCAAGCTACGTGCTGCTGCCGTGCAAAGTGCCCGACATATTTGGCACAGGTGTTATCTCAGCAACCCACAGACCAATCGGGCACAGAAAGACGGGACAGTTTCCCCGACCCCCAGCCAAGCGGCCCCTGGCTGAAATCTGAATGGGGAGCTTTGTGATTCACCGCTCATGCCCTTCAGCCATTCCAAGAAGGCAGAGAGAAGGAATGCATCGGATGCAAGACCCGAATGCTAAGCTGCTTGACATCAGCAAAACGTCTGGGGTGTGTTGTGGTTGGGTGTTTCAAGGAATTGTTGCAGCAGAATTCCCATCAGTGAGAAGGGCAACGAGGATGATTGAGGGACTGGAGCACCTTCCCTATGAGGAGAGGCTGCAGCGTTTGGGGCTCTTTAGTTTGGAGAGGAGACGGCTGAGGGGGGATAGGATTGAAGTCTATAAAATCATGCCTGGGGTAGAAAATGTGGACAGAGAGACATTTTTCTCTCTCACAATACTAGAACCAGGGGGCACCCATTGAAAATGCTGGGGGGAAGAATTAGGACTAATCAAAGGAAACACTTCTTCACGCAATGTGTGATTGGTGTTTGGAATATGCTGCCACAGGAGGTGGTGATGGCCACTCACCTGGATAGCTTTAAAAGGGGCTTGGACAGATTTGTGGAGGAGAAGTCGATCTCTGGCTACCAATCTTGATCCTCCTTGATCTGAGGCTGCAAAGGCCTTAGCAGACCAGGTGCTCAGGAGCAGCAGCAGCAGCAGAAGGCCATTGCTTTCGCCTCCTGCATGTGAGCTCCCAAAGGCACCTGGTGGGCCACTGTGAATAGCAGAGAGCTGGACTAGATGGACTCTGGTCTGATCCAGCAGGCTCGTTTTTATGTTCTTATGTTCTTAACCAGGGAATCCCCTGCCAGGAAGCAGAGACTATTCCAACCGGGGAAGGGGGAGGAGGAAAGCATTGCTCGTGTGGCCAGGCAAGTCCACCACTTTTTATTTACTCACTTCATTTGTGTCCCACTTCTCTCCGCAAGGGGGACCCAAGATGGCAGAAGACACCTGCCGGAAGTGTCCTGTGGACCTCCCAATAAATGGACTTGGTGGATATAAAATCAATATGTTCACTGGAGCTCAAACAGGTCACACTTCAAAGAACTTTGCAAAAACCATAGCTGCCACACCTGGCCATTCCCTGAGTTTGCACCCCTCCCTTTGCTCTGCTGCTAGGCAACACGCCGGTTCGTCTCCCCTAGCCGGTTCCCACGGTTGCACTTCTCTAAGGCCACACTCTTAGATAAGGACCCCGTGCGCCCCTGCCTCGGAGAGAGTCGTTTCCCCTTTAAGCCCACACAGTCCTATCTGGAATAGATCTAACTGCAAACAGTGACAGCTGGAACGCCACACCCTGCCAGCCTCCCCTGGAGATATGAAATGACCAAGAAGAAGAAGAAGATGATGATTTTGGATTTTTATCCCCCCCTTTCTCTCCTGTAAGGGGACTCAAAGGGGCCTACAATCTCCTTTCCCTTCCCCCCCTACAACAAACACCCTGTGAGGTGGGTGGGGCTGAGAGAGCTCCGAAGAACTGTCACTAGCCCAAGGTCACCTGGCTGGCGTGTGTTGGAGTGTTCAAGTTAATCTGGTTCACCAGATAACCCTCCACAGCTCAAGTGGCAGAGCGGGGAATCAAACCCGGTTGCCCAGATCAGAGTGCACCTGCTCTTGACCACTACGCCACGCTGGCTCGCAGAGTTGGAAGGGGACATGCAGGCCATGTAGTCCAACTGCTCTGCTTGATGCAGGATCAGCCCGGAGCATACCGGACAAGTGTTTGTCCAGACTCTGCTTGAAGACTGCCTGTCTTTCCTCCTGAGGCAGACGATTGCACTGCTGAATTACTCTTAGCGTTAGAAATCTCTCACCTAAGGCAACTGGGAGGAGGATATACATCCCCTGGGCAGGAAGGGAGGGGAGCAGCAGTGGCGTAGTGGCTAAGAGCAGGTGCACTGTGATCTGGAGGAACCGGGTTTGATTCCCAGCTCTGCCACCTGAGCTGTGGAGGCTTATCTGGGGAATTCAGATTAGCCTGTGCATTCCCACACACGCCAGCTGGGTGCCCTTGGGCTAGTCACAGCTTCTCGGAGCTCTCTCAGCCCTACCTACCTCACAGGGTGTTTGTTGTCAGGAGGGAAGGGCAAGGAGATTGTCAGCCCCTTTGAGTCTCCTGCAGGAGAGAAAGGGGGGATATAAATCCAAACTCCTCCTCCTCCTCCTCCTCCTCCTCCTCCTCCTCCTCCTCCTTCTTCTTCTTCTTCTTCTTCTTCTCTCAAATCATCTCCATCCCCGTAATAAACAATCCACCCCCTCACCCATTTATAGCTTCCTCACAATACTAGAACCAGGGGGCATTCATTGAAAATGCTGGGGGGGAAATTAGGACTAATAAAAGGAAACACTTCTTCACGCAACGTGTGATTGGTGTTTGGAATATGCGGCCACAGGAGGTGGTGATGGCCACTCACCTGGATAGATTTAAAAGGGGCTTGGACAGATTTATGGAGGAGAAGTCGATCTATGGCTACCAATCTTGATCCTCTTTGATCTGAGATTGCAAATGCCTTAATAGACCAGGTGATCGGGAGCAACAGCCGCAGAAGGCTATTGCTTTCACCTCCTGTATGTGAGCTCCCAAAGGCACCTGGGTGGGCCACTGCAAGTAGCAGAGAGCTGGACTAGATGGACTCTGGTCTGATCCAGCTGGCTTGTTCTTATGTTCCTGATAGAGAATGGGACGGCAACCAGGAATACTAGAAGCTGGGAGAGTTGAGCTCGCCTCCGCAGCAGCCTCCGGCCAGAGAGCGCTCCTCTTCCCAGCCTCCTCTCTAAGGTGGAGATTAAGTATGACAAGACAGGCAGCCAACATAAATGAATTTGTCTGGTGGGTCCGGCGTGGCGGGAACCAAATTACAGGGCTCGGAAGACGGCCTCCAGCAAGGAGATGTTTATGTCTGGTTCTGCGTGCCAAAAAGAGTCGAACGTTGTCTCGGCCCTTGAAGACTTTGGAGACAACACTCTGAGTGAAAAAGAAGAGGGAGGAAGGAACGGATCTTCCCCCACGCCGTCCTGGCTGAGCGGGTCCCCACGTCAGAGCACCGTGTTCGTGGGAGATCGAAGCAACAGGCGGGCTACCGGCCACGCTATAACCACGGTACTAACCATAATCCACCAACTTTTGGCAACCCCTTCACGGGGTGTGAAAGGCAAATGAAGGCATTGTCGAAAGCTTTCACAGCCGGAATCACTAGGATGTTATGGGTTTTCTGGGTTGTATTTTCCAGTAGCGTTTTCTCTTGAAGTTTCGCCTGAATCTGTGGCTGGCATCTTCAGAGGATCCTCTGTTCGGGGTGCTGTGTGGTTTCCGGGCTGTGTGGCCGTGTTCTAGCAGCATTTTCTCCTGACGTTTCGCCTGCATCTGTGGCTGGCAGCATCTTCAGAGGATCTTCAGAGCATCTTCAGAGGATGCCAGCTACAGATGCAGGCGAAATGTCAGGAGAGAATGCTGCTAGAACACGGCCATACAGCCCAGAAACCACACAGCACCCCAGTGATTACGGCCGTGAAAACCTTCGACGATCCTCTGTCTGTCTGTCTGTCTGTCTGTCTGTCTGTCTGTCTGTCTGTCTGTCTGAATGAATGAATGAATGAATGAATGAATGAATGAATGAATGAATGAATGAATGAATGAATGAATGAATGAATGAATGAATGAATAATATTTGCAAATACTTCTCCCTGCTGCCTTCTGCAAGATGGAGGATTGCTATTAATGAGAAATGAGAGCAAAATATTGATCGGTTGTTATGCCGAAGCCCCTGTGCCAACATCTGGGCACAATTCAAATGAGAGCATCACACACAGTACACAGGCAGCCTTCTGTTGGAAACGCAACTTTTATAGCCTTCCAAAGGAGCTCAGAATAATCACTCCTGCAGACGAGCCCTTTTCGAGACATCTTTCACAGAGACGGCAGCCTGGCAGAGCTTTGACAGCCAAACATCTGGCCAAAGAGGGAGAGAAGAATTTTTAGCACTTCTTTTGTTCTATTGTTCTTCTTGTCTTCTCCCGCAAGGCTAAAGGGGCACAGATCTGTTTCGGCAAAGTCATTAAAATGTGTCTTTGCGGTACAGAAGCTGGGGTGGGGAGAGAGTATCACTTTCCCCCATCTCCAAAGAATCCTGATTGTGAAATCGCTGCAAACCAAGGAAAATCTTGCGACTTTCTGGGAAGCTACGATGCCTCTGACTCGAATGGATTTCTCCGTGGGAGGAGTTCCACACCTGGTTAAGAACCAGGCAAGAGAGCGTCTTTCTTGGTTCCTCCAGTACGCTTGAAGACTCTTAAAGGGGATTACGGAAAAGGGGGAAATCACAATGGGAAGATGGAACCTCCGTCTTCAGAGGCAGTATGCCTCCAAATATCGATTAATTGCAGACAACAACAGGCCAGAATGAGTTGGTCCAGCTGATGGGCTTCCTAGCTGACCCGTTTAGTAAAAGGGACACGCGATTGACAGTCAAAACAGACAGGGTCCTTCAGGTGTTCTAAGGTCTCAGGAAGTTTGTCATGCCCTTATATAAAGCCATGGTGCGACCGCACCTGGAGTACTGTGTTCAGTTCTGGTCGCCACATCTCAAAAAGGATATCGAAGAGATAGAAAAAGTGCAGAGAAGGGCAACGAGGATGATTGAGGGACTGGAGCACCTTCCTTATGAGGAGAGGCTGCAGCGTTTGGGACTCTTTTGTTTGGAGAGGAGACGTCTGAGGGGGGATATGATCGAAGTCTATAAAATTATGCATGGGTAGAAAATGTCGACAGAGAGGAATTTTTCTCTCTTTCTCACAATACTAGAACCAGGGGGCATTCCTTGAAAATGCTGGGGGGAAGAATTAGGACTAATAAAAGGAAACACTTCTTCACGCAACGTGTGACTGGTGTTTGGAATATGCTGCCACAGGAGGTGGTGATGGCCACTAACCTGGATAGCTTTAAAAGGGGCTTGGACAGATTTATGGAGGAGAAGTCGATCTATGGCTACCAATCTTGATCCTCTTTGATCTGAGATTGCAAATGCCTTGGTAGACCAGGTGCTCGGGAGCAGCAGCAGCAGCAGAAGGCCATTGTTTTCACATCCTGCATGTGAGCTCCCAAAGGCACCTGGTGGGCCACTGCGAGTAGCAGAGAGCTGGACTAGATGGACTCTGGTCTGATCCAGCTGGCTTGTTCTTATGTTCTTATGTTCTTATGAAGTTAAGGAGATAGAGGAGAGCTTACAAGGGGAGCCGTTTTAGATTGCTCACATGTGTATACCTGAATATGAAAAGAGAAAAAAACTCGTTCCCTTGTAAAACCGGCATTTCTGTGGGGTTTCTCCCTCCATCAGTGCGTAACTGTTTCAAAAGTGCTCACTGCTCACATTCCAGAATCTGGATTCCGCTTCCCACCCCAGGGAATCTGCCCCCCTCCCACGCATTAACTTCCCCCACCCCTCCTGCAACACAGCAAAGGGTTTTCATTGCACAGGCTGGGGCGACAAGCTCTAAAAACAGGCGAGGAGGACACGAGAAGCTAACCTGTAGTGGAGGCGTTGGCCGTCGGAGCTGTAATCACGATAGATCTCATATTCCTTCTCAAAAACTCCCGGAGGCGAAGAGCTGCAAAGAGGGTCAGAGGGAAAAAAAAGCCATTAAGCAAGGCAAGCAAAAAAGGAATAGAAGAAAATAAAATCTGGTTATCAGCTCTTAGCAGACTGCAGGGCCCCTTTTGACTTGGAGCCTTCCGGGCAAGCAAAAATTGGCCCTCAGCTTTGCGCAGAAGTTAGAAGCAACAAGACACAAAATGCCAACTGAGTTCGCCGACCTAGTCAGGGTCTTCAAGAAGCCAGTCGAGTAGTTTAAGGGTTGTCGGCCCCCAAGAAGCAACTGTAGAGCTCCCAGATAAACTATGGCTTAACTCAGTGGTGGCGAACCTCTGGCACGGGTGGCACTCAGAGCCCTCTCTGTGGGCACGTGCAAACAGAGTTCCCACACACACACATCTAGGCTAACCTGGGCCACTGGACTTGATTATTAGCATTAAACCTAAGACCTAGTTTTGGGGAAGCAGTGTAGGTAACCCTGTTAAGCACTGTTAAACCCCACTGGTTTTTCATGCGAAGAACTAAAACGTGATCCTTTACCTGGGAGGAAGCTCGGTTGCTGGCAATGGGGCTTATTTCTGAGTAAACCCTCCTAGTGTCATGATTCACCCGTTGGAAGAGTTGAACGGTTGCTTCAAAGCAAAGCCACCGACTACCACCAAGCTTACTCCCGAGTAGCACACGCCTCAGAGCCAACCATTTTTTCTAAACGAAAACCTCAGTATTCAGGTTAAATTGCCGTGTTGGCACTTTGGGATAAATAAGTGGGTTTTGGGTCGCAATTTTGGGCACTCGGTCTCGAAAAGGTTCGCCATCACTGACTTAACTCTAGATGGCAGAAATTAGCCTCCCTGGAGAAAGGGGCAGCTCTAGAGGGTGAACATTACATTATACCTCACTGTGGCCCTCTCCTCACCCATCCTATATCTGTACATTTAATTTTTTTCTGCCTAAGTGAAGTACCTTACATGTATCTCTGAAATTTACTGTGTTAGTTTTGGCCCAGCTCTCTAATGTGTCCAGGTCAAAGCTTTTTGAGTCGAGTCACACTTAACCTAGGGCAGCGACGGCGAACCTTTTCGAGACCAAGTGCCCAAATTACAACCCAAAACCCACTTATCTGTCGCAAAGTGCCGACACAGCAATTTAACCTGAATAGAGAGGTTTTCGTTTAGAAAAAAACGGTTGGCTCTGAGGCGTGCATTACTCGGGAGTAAGCTTGGTGGTAGTCGGTGGCTTTGCTTTGAAGCAACCGTGCAACTCTTCCAACGGGTGAACCGCGACCCTAGGAGGGTTTACTCAGAAGCAAGCCCCATTGCCAGCAACCGAGCTTACTCCCAGGTAAAGGATCACGCTTTAGTTCTTCGCATGAAAATCAGTGGGGTTTAACAGCGCTTAACAGGGTTACCTGCACTGCTTCCCCCAAAATAGGTCTTAGGTTTAATGCTAATAATTGAGCCCAGCGGCCCAGGCCAGCCTAGATGTGGGGGGGGGGGGGCACTCTGTTTGCGTGTGTCCACAGAATGGGCTCTGAGTGCCACCTCTGGCACCCGTGCCATAGGTTCGCCACCACTGACCTATGGCAACCGTGCAGAAGAAGAAGAGCTGGGATTTATATCCCCCTTTCTCTCCTGTAAGGAAACTCAAAGGGGCTTACAAGCACCTTTCCCTTCCATTCATGTTACATTGAAACACAATGAGTGGCCTGCACTTTGGAGCAGAGTATACAGGTAGGGTTAGTTACACCCAGGTATGCCAATGTTCAAAGTGGACTCGGTGAGAAAAACGAATGCACCTATGGCTCCATTTCCACACCGGCTAGACCAGGAAGTTGCCACTTCGTGCACGAATGTTCTCTGCTACTCCGACCAAATCACTAAATATTTGATTACCGAGAACAAAGTACAAAGCTGGAGCACGCACTGGGTTTGGAACTGGGAAAAAGAGAACGAGAGCAGTGGAAATGTTTGCATTAACAAGCACTCGTCAAGGGGATGCTTTCCAGAACAAAGAGGAAGAAACTAAATTACTGTAATGGAATGGAATGGAATGGAATGGAATGGAGGGGGGGGGGGACACGAAGAGCAGAAAAGCGGCGATGAAAGTTTGTTTGGATCATCCACGAGGCTTCTAGGAACCGCAGCCAGCAGCCGCAGGAATTTCTCGAGCCCCTGACTTCTCTTGAACACCTTTGAGAATGCTACCCTTCTGGGCCCGCCCTCCCACACACACAATGGAAGTGGACACACACTAATTCCATGAGCGTCAACAGCAGCTGCAAATGAGAAGGATTCACCCAGGAAATTAAGAACATAAGAACAAGCCAGCTGGATCAGACCAGAGTCCATCTAGTCCAGTTCTCTGCTACTCGCAGTGGCCCACCAGGTGCCTTTGGGAGCTCACAGGCAGGAGGTGAAAGCAATGGCCTTCTGCGGCTGCTGCTGCTCCCGAGCACCTGGACTGTTAAGGCATTTGCAACCTCAGATCAAGGAGGATCAAGATTGGTAGCCATAGATCGACTTCTCCTCCATCAATCTGTCCAAGCCCCTTTGAAAGCTATCCAGGTGAGTGGCCATCACCACCTCCTGTGGCAGCATATTCCAAACACCAATCACACGTTGCATGAAGAAGTGTTTCCTTTTATTAGTCCTAATTCTCCCCCCCACCCAGCATTTTCAATGTATGCCCCCTGGTTCTAGTATTGTGAGAAAGAGAGAAAAATTCCTCTCTGTCAACATCTGTACAAGAAATCTTGCCGCAACTGACATTAACCCCTACTGCACCACAGACATCTTGTGCATAATCAACCTTAATCCATTAGGAAAACTTGCATAATTTTATAGACTTCAATCATATCCCCCCTCAGACGTCTCCTCTCCAAACTAAAGAGTCCCAGGTCTCTGACCTGGATTGTCCACAGTAGCCCGATCTCACCGAATCCTGGAAGCTACACAGGATCAGTCCTGGCTAATCTTTGGGTGGGAGACCTCCGCTCTATACCAGGAGCGTGACACAGAGGCAGGCAAACCACCTCCGAACGGCAAACCACCTCTTGCCTTGAAAACCCTACAGGTACTTTCCAGGGCCCCAACACAGATCAGTCACCAGGGGAAGAAGATTTTGCCCATTAAGAGGGAAATACTCAGCTGCACCTTAAGAGCAAACTCCTATTGAAGTCACTTGCATCCCTTCTCTCTCCCCATTGGGAACCCCAAGCGA